>NW_010966178.1:1963578-1965272 GCF_000463585.1 Tarenaya hassleriana
AAAAAAACAAAAACCATAATCTTTCCCCGTTTCGCGTAGAATTTTAATGATATTCTACAAAGTAGGGTTTCTGGTTATCATCGGAAAACAAGTGATAAAATCACCGGGTTATGAAGAAAAAAAAAACATTAACAACGCAAATTCAAAGCATGACTGCTGTTAACATCAATCAAAGCTACAAACGCGATGAGATCAATGGTTTTATCCAAAAACTAAAGAATAACCAATGATTTTGAACTCGGCAC
Source organism: Tarenaya hassleriana (assembly GCF_000463585.1). Classification (NCBI taxonomy): domain Eukaryota; kingdom Viridiplantae; phylum Streptophyta; class Magnoliopsida; order Brassicales; family Cleomaceae; genus Tarenaya; species Tarenaya hassleriana. The sequence goes on from NW_010966178.1 coordinate 1,963,824, forward strand.
GGGCGAAATCTAAAGTATACTGTTGAAACATATCTTGAAATGATTTTCGGTACCTGGGTTACAGAGAGATGTCGATGCAGTCAGGGTGCAATTTCGGAAGAATCGGTCGAGAAAAAAATGAAGAGTTTTGAATGGAGGAAGCCTATCCCCGTCTTTTGGATCGGGAAGAAGCACATCTTCCAGTTTGTTTACGAGAGCCACGGAAAGGATGGCTCATAGACTCCACATTGTCAGCCTGCAATGGAGCTGAGGATACAGGATACTCTATTTCGTTCAATATATCATTACAGATAAGGAACCAGAAGATTGTGGCAAATACCAATCTCCTGGTGCTATATGTTCTTGAACTTTCCCATAGGGTTCTTCCTCCGTCGCAATGTTCCAGAACCATTATGAGAAAATTCCCATCCTAAAAGCGAAGAACATAAATGTCGCTGGGAAAGAAGACCCAACTTGGAACCTGAAAGCTCATCCCAAATTGAAGATTACAAACAGGGAACGGCTCAAAAGAGTAGATTGGTGGCAAATAGACATACTCAAAATCAAAGCACGAAGCAACTCTTATGGTATTGTGCATAGTTCTACACTCCTAATTGAAAACCAGTTCAAATTTCATCAAAAGGAACTCCTCCACAAGCACGATCTTAGACGGATGAGATCGAACCTGGAAGAATTGGAGATGAAGACCGATGATATTGGAATGGTTGATGGAAGAGAGAAAAGAGAGCTCCAGAGATGGAGATTGAGCTTCGTGAGATCGACGCAGCTCCTTCTCCGGTGAATCTCTGCTCCGATCTCCATACCATCGAGAACGAACTCTCTCCGAGCTTCGATTTTGCTAGGCAGTCTCCGATCAGGGTGTTGGACGTGGAAATCGAATACTTACCTCTTTTCTGAAGAAACGGAAGTAGGAGTCGATCCGGGGCCTGTTTAATCACCTAGGACTGAAGTTACAGTCCCTCTACACGTATCCACACCGACGGGAAGGATTCCAAACGCTTTTGGAACCGATCTGCTAGGATCTGTGAAGTATATGAAGTGGGATCTAATCCCGGGAGCTAGAACTATTAAAGAAACGATTTCTTCTGAGTTTTTGCTCTGTCTTAGGGTTCTGAAAGTGAGTTCTTTACTTAGGACGTCGTCTAACACATTTTTATAAGTTAGAAACCCTAATCCTTGTGAAAAGAGACTTTTTCCGAGTATTGACTCGGTCCGAGTCAGAACTCTGACTCGGTCCGAGTCAGAACTCTGACTCGGTCGAGTCAGAACGAATCAGTCCAAGTCCATTGTCAACTCTTGACTCGGCCCATTGAGTATTGACTCAGTCCGAGTCAAAACTTTGACTCGACCGAGTCAAAACATCAGCCAAGCCCAAAACACTTTCTGGGCTTCGACTCGTATTCGGTCCGAGTCAAGTACTGACTCGGTCCGAGTCAGAAGGCTGAAAAC
>NW_010966178.1:1965764-1966439 GCF_000463585.1 Tarenaya hassleriana
GACGTTTGACGCAGTCAAGACACGCCACTCCTCATATCAGATACTCTAGACATCTCAGGTCTGAGGATCCAAGAACGAACCGCTTTATGAGATTCAAGTCATGACTCTGTCCATGTGACAATCTCATGCGGGTCAACTAGTCACTCGTTCACAACGAGTACCCATGATTGTGACATGCATTCAATGCATCGATCACACCTCATGCTAGTCTTAATTCATCATTGTTCCCACAATGATAACTGACCAGGGTGTTTAGAATCATTCTATAATGATTCAAGGATACTGAAATATAACAAACATGCCAATCATATAACGGGAATGTAATGCATTCATAAATCAATGAATCAATACAAAGTCAAAATGTCATATCACGGATTATCCTAGAGCATTACAACCAACACAGGGCAAATGCCCTTCTCAAGGGGTGGGCGCGTACTTGAAACATGCGGGTTTTCGGGTATCCGGTCTCACAGGTACTCGATGAAGGATGTAATGCTCTAGGATGATCATACGATATGAGAACTATGTATGATACGATGTATTTATTAGATGAATACATTATTTATTCATTATTTATTTTGCATATTTGATAAATAATGATAATCCCTGGATCATTACGAACGATCCTAAATTCCTTAGTCGTTTGTCATTGTGGGAACAATGATGAATTAAGAC
>NW_010966179.1:0-827 GCF_000463585.1 Tarenaya hassleriana
TTATAGAGCTTCTAGATCTAACCGGTTTCTGTGCAACGATTGTTCATAATCCGAATAAACCGTCCATTCGGTTATGTAATCCCAATCCCGGAGCTCCCACTCAATCAAGCATATCTAATATCTCGATTAAGTTACATGCATTCATTCACTATGGACCATCCATAAGAATAAATCATGTCTATTTGAGTCACAGTTGATCAGATTAAGCAACGATTGTACAATCGGATCAGAAAACGAAAAATCTCGGAGTCTGGGTCTTGGACCGTCCGTTCTAAAGATAGAACGGACGTTCCAGGATGGCAGAACGTTCAGTCTCGACATCAGAAGCCGGAACGGACGTTCCGCCTAGTAGAACGGACGTTCTGCATGGCAGAACGGACGGTCCAACCTTCCGTTCTGTGCCAATCAGTCCGTCACCCTTGGACCGTCCGTTCCTTAAGGAGGCTACACGTTTTCGAGATGAGGGTAAGTCTCCGTGATCAGATCACGTTTCCCCTCGTTCTTGGCCCCGATCAGACCCGAAACTAATCCGAATTCTTCTTTACACCCAAAATTCGAACTCCTGCACTCTATGCAACATGAAACATGCAATCTACACTAGATTCAATAATCAAACATGCATAGATATCATAGCAAGCATGGATTCAAACAATTCAAATCCTAAAACATGCGTGATCGGGTTCTACGAAATCAAAACAGAGCAACCAGGCTCTGATACCACTGTTGGGATTCCTGGGATCTCTAGAGCGGATCCTATTCCTAAGAGACCGATTCTAGGGTTTGCGCAGCGGAAGAAAAATAAAAATTTATAGAACCCTAGAACCATG
>NW_010966179.1:3046-36631 GCF_000463585.1 Tarenaya hassleriana
CACGGCGAAAAGGATTCCAACGGTTGGAACTTGTCTGCTAGGACTGAAGAACGCTTTCTTCTTTGCGCAAAGGATTCAGGGATCTTTCTCTTAGGGTTTTCACTCTCCAAACCTCTCCCTAGGGTCTGAAATTCGTGCCAAAAGAGTTGGGTGGCGTTTCCCTAAGTTTTCCCACATTAAAACCCTAATTAGAGCGAGTTTAGTAAATCCCGACGTCTGGACCAATCGGTCCAGGCCTGGACCGATCGGTCTGGAGCTTTTTACGTGTGGACCGATCGGTCCATGGTTCCAGACCGATCGGTCTGGAAATTTTCCGGACCGAGTGACGATCATCCTGTGCACAACGCTGCTCCGCCGAGAGCAATCGAGCGAAATGAAGCGCTTACTTTTTGAGATTACACCGCTCCAAAGCATACCCGCTGCTATCTTGCATCTGGAGGCCAAACATTGATAGGAGCCAATTTGAGCTAAAATCTGCATTTTTGCAAATGCTTTCTACCTCTTGTTGGTTGTAATGCTCTACGATGATCCGTGATATGATATTATGACTATGTATTGATTCATTGGTTTATGAATGCATTACTTTTCCCGTTATATGATTAGCATGTTTGTTATATTACGGTAATTATCCTTGAATCATTGCAGATGATTCTAAACTCCCTGGTCAGTTATCATTGTGGGAACAATGATGAATTAAGACCAGCATGATGTGTGATAGATGATTATGATCATATGCATTGGATGCAAATCACAATCATGGGTTCTCGTTTGGAACGAGTTACTGGATGACCCGCATGAGATTATCATATGGACATGAGTCATGACTTGAATCTCATACAACGGTTCGTTCTTGGATCCTCAGACCTGAGATGTCTAGAGTATCTGATATGAGGAGTGACGTGTCTTGACTGCATCAAACGTCGTCTTTAACCGAATGATCATAACGGCGTTGCTCAGATACGTTCACGAATCATATGCAGATAGTAGACATGCAATACGGGACCTGTCACCTCCTACGCAGGAGAGATGTCGCTGGGCCCCTCGTGGAAATCGGACTGTGAAAATGCGTGGCCACGCTATAGATGAATGTACATCTATTTTATCAGTCGGTTTGCATAGACGAGTAAGCGGTTGAACTTGAAGGGTGGCTCATACCATGCCCTTATTCAACATACGACATCGTGAGACAAAGGATCAGAACTCGAACTATTGCTGGCTTTGTTAGATCACCTCTAACTCTATTCTAGGTGGGTGGTCATGGCGTCTTGCTAGAGGCTAACCATGATTTGTGGTTCGGGAAAGGTTTCCGAAGCCACTGCCACTTCGAATGGGCCTACAGGGTCACACACCAGGGTTTTCGAAGCCACTGCCACTTCGAATGGACCTACACGGTCACACACCATTAGAGATGGATCACACGTGAAGAGAATGATGCGAGAAAGGAACCACAGAACGAGCTGAAAGGGTTCCAGACGGTCAGACCGTCCGTTCCACGCCTGGAACGGATGGAACGCAGAAATTCGGCGAAAAATGGAGAAAACAGGCTATTGGTCCGCCCCTGACCGAAATTTACTCCGGCGGACCAATCGTGCACAAATGAAGAGAAGGAAAGTGAACACGCTGGTCCGGAGCTGACCAAATCTTGTCAGCCCCGGACCACCAGAAGAATCCACCAGTCCGCTGCATTCTCCGACCTAGCCGAGCTGACCAAGAAAAATCAACGACTGGTCCGGAGCTGACCTGTCCAGGTCCGCCGGACCAGACCGCCTTACACTGCCCAGTCCGCCAGCCTCTCGCCCAGTCAGCCGCGGGAACCCTCCTGAATACCTGGTCCGGAGCTTACCAGTTTTGGTCAGCCGGACCAGGAGTAGTTGCCTTGGTCCGCCTTCATTTTTCGTCCGGTCCGCCGGACCAAAACCTGGTCCGGCTGACCGCGTGACCTGGAAACAGATTAAGTCCGATTTTGGAACGCAAGAGGCGGCGATTTTCTCTCCTCCAGAAGATCTAGGGCCGAAATCTTGAAGGGGAAACAAGGAGTTTGCTTCGCTTTCCCTTTCTTTCTCTATGTTTCCTCTAGCTATTTTGGTGTTCTTGAACATGAGTAGTGAGTAGTTTCTTGTTGTGGGATGAGGGATTAACCCTCATGTAAGGATGCTTGTATTCACCATGGACCCAAGATTATGCTTTTTTTATGCTTTCAAATCTTTGCATTGAATAAAATTTGTGTTCAATGAATGGTTAGGAAAACCTAGGATTTGTTGAATTGAGTGATGCAATTGCTTGGGTTTTGATTGCTAGAGTTTGATGAATGGTGTTTAATGCTTCTCCCTTGATGAAAATCTTATGGGTAGAATTTAGAATTGAGAATTTCATGGAAACTTGGATTCTTGATTCTTGGTGCATTCATCAAAATGGGTTGAGATTGAATGCGAAGAAATTCGATTCAATCCAATTTAGGATTGTGACAAGGGAATTTAATGCATTCGGGAATTTCACTCTAAGCCACGAAAGTGGATAGAGTGTTCTCTTGGATAGCGGGCTTTCGGGTCGAAAGAACCGAACCCGACCTTAGTCTTCGAATCCCTCACTTAGAACAAGCATGATCTAGGTCCATAATTTCTTACGGCATCCTTGCATGATCGGTGAAACCCGATTCCCATAACCTTCCCCATTGATCATCTTCTCTTGAATTGTGATTGTCTTTGATTTTAGTTTCTTTCATTTAATTTTCTGCAACTTTGAAAAACCATAAAAACAATTCTCCAATTTTATTCTCACCATTTTTCTAGTTTTAATCGATTCCTATCTTAACCGCTTAAGTCCTTGTGTTCGACCCCGGTACTACGACATCCGTATACTTGCGGATTAGTTGTGTTTCGGGTTACAAATTTAAGACTCGTCACGCAAGTGATCAAATTTTTGGCGCCGTTGCCGAGGACTTTTTACGATTTTCATAGCTAGGATAGATTGACTCTAGGTTAGCCTTTCCAGAGTCTTTGAATTTTTCGGTTTGATTTTTGTGTGTTTGTTCACTTCCTTTTTCTTTGTGTATTTGTATGATTTTTATTTTTCTCTTGAGTCAATTTTTCTTTATTTCTTTTATTTCTTGATTTTTCTGTTTTTATTTTTGCTGTCTGTATTTTCCTGGATTTTCCTGGACTTGTTCTGGATTTTTCGGGACCTATCTGGACATGTTCAGAATTTCCTGGACTTTTTCGGAGTTATTCTGGACATTTCATGGACTTTTCTGAATTTTTCTAGATTTTTTCCGATTTTTCTGCATTTTTCCGGGATCGTTCTGGACTTTATCGGGTATCTCTCCCTACTCTCTACCTTTTTATCCACTTCGATTCACCTTCTCTGCCTTTTTATGGACTTTTGTTTTTGCAGGATTCCCTTAGTGCATGAGCAGACGTCCTACTCGAAGACAACTCGACCCAGATTTTGAGCTTGCCTTTGACCCGGACATAGATAGAATCGAGAGAAAAATCCGCAGAAAACGAAGAGAGGACATAATAGCAGAAGAGGCAGCAAGGGGTGAAGCGCCGCCAAGAGAGCACGTCCGAGCTAATCCGCAGACTCTTGGGATTTACCCGACGCCCAAGCATACTCAGTTGGCATTAACCGACCACCCTTAGACCACTTTGAACTGCAACCACAGTTCATTCAGATGTTGAATCAGATGAGCTTCAGAGAGAGGTATAATGAGGATCCGAATTCTCATCTTACGCAGTTTAAGATGTTGTGTCGAACCATCAAGAAGCCGCCAGGGGTAACAACGGAAGATGCGATGATCGAGGCGTTTCCCTTCTCTTTGATGGATAAGGCGCGGGATTGGCTCGATACCTTGGAGCCAAATTCCATTTCTACATGGACGAGCTACATATGGTGGCTCGGCTTCCTCTACATGCACATTAGGTGTCTCGTGAGCTACGACTTTCCCCTTCGCCTCAGCAGTGTATTTGGATGTCGTCCCTTCCTCTACAGCAGTGGTAGGATCGTCCCAGGCAAGTTCCTTCCGCTCCTTAGCTCAATGGCGTTGATGTGCTCCCGTGGATTTAGTTCCGGCTTCCCAGGAAACGTGCCTTGTTGTCTAGAAGGCTGTGACGCGAGCTGTGCTATCTGCATATCTACGAGCTTCATGTGTGTGTCCATCCCATCAAGCCTCCTCTCAAAGGTGTCTTGCCTCGCTCTAATTCTCTGCACCTAAGTTTTTAGCTCAGTAAACGACGTCTTTTGGTCGAGCATTAGCTGGGCAAGCATCGTCTTGATGACTGTTTCGTCATTCTTTGCCGGTGGAGGAACTCGGTAACCCTGATTCTGCTGCCCGTATCCTGGATTCTGTTACGCAAATCCCTGATTCTGCCCCTGAAAACGTGACTGAGTGAAGCCCGGGGGATTCTGAGGGATTCTGGAAACGCCTTGCTGCTGCACATTCAGTGCTCCGCTCGGGTTTCCATAGGAGAAACTAGGATGGTTCCTAGGCGCGTTCGGGTTGTAGAGGTTAGAAGGATTCTGGTATTGATTCCTTCCTACGTAGTTGACGTCCTCAATCGGTTCTCCCTCTGATGTGGCCTGATCAACCAGAAACATACTAGGCTGGACTTTCTGCGGGTTAGATGCATTCTTGAGTCCCATGTGTAGCTTAATTGCCGATAAATCTGACATGACTGCTTTTAGAGTAGCGGACTCGCCCAAATCTACCCGTCCGGTCGAGCGTCTGATACTATCTCCTGACATCCCTCTTGCTTTGGCCTTAGCAATCTGTATCTTGAGGGTGTCAAAGGGAATGTCATATACACTCCCTCCACAAATTGCGTCTATCCATGCTCTAGTATCGTCTCGCAATTCATGGATGAGCGTGGGAAGCAATAGTCGCTTATCCATGCCGTGGTGTGGACAAAGGTGTTGATAGCCTTTGAATCTCTCCCATGCGTCATAGAGACTCTCATCACTCTCCTGAGTTAAGCTGTGTATGGCTCTCTGTGCAGCTCGGGTCTTCTCTAGGGAGTAGTATTTTGCCATGAATTGCTCCTCTAGCTCCTCCCATGTCGTGATCGAGTTTGGTTCAAGGATGTAGAGCCAATCTCTTGCCTGGTCCATCAGTGAAAAAGGAAAAGCCTCCAAGTATACGTCCTCGATGGTCATCCCTCCTTCCTAACTGATCTGCACAGCATCTTGAAAAAGGAAAAGCCTCCAAGTATACGTCCTCAATGGGATCTTCTGTGGGCCGCCCTCTGAAACTCGCATGACTGAACATCGTGATGCACTGTGGCGGTAGGTCGAAACTATCTATGGGCGGTCTGTTGATGCATGATAGGAGTTGGGTGTGCTTCGGTGCAACGTAAGAACCCAAAGTCTCCTATGCAACGTAAGTAGCTTCGCCCTCAGTTTGCTGATCGTAGAGCGGATTCATGTGCTCTTGATTCTCGTGATGCTCCTCATCATGAATCGTACACTCTTGTTGATGGTCGTGCGAACTGTTTGACCTCGACATAACTTCTCTTCTCTGCTGATTTCGGATGTCCCTCAAAGTACGCTCAATCTCCGGATCGTAGACTAGGTCTTCTTTCCGAGTAGAGTTCCTTATCATGCACTAGAATCCTGCAAATCACAAAGGAAGAGAAGAACTCGAAACCAAGTGAATCCACAAAAACCAAAGAAAGAAAAAACAAAAAGAAAAAGAAAACAAGCAAAGATCTAGAATCAATAAAAACCTAGAAATAGGCTAACCGGTCCCCGGCAATGGCGCCAAAAACTTGATACGTATGTACCGAGTCTAAAATTTATAACCCGATTCACAACTCACCGCAAGGATACGGATCGTCGTAACACGGGGTCGAACACAAGGACCGGTTGCTAAATCCAAATCTAAATCGAAAATAAATCAAAGCAAGCAAGCAAGTGATGGTAGAAATAGGTGGAATCTATAGGAAATAAAATAAGAAAACAAATAAAAGCGAGAAACCTATCAAGCAAGGATGACTACGGGCGTCGGGATCGTATTCGTGTGTATGGGTATTTACTAAACATGAAAGAATAACAATTATGACTTGTATTTGGGAATCATCAAGCAACAAAGATAGAGAATTCACCTCTCGGTCTACTAACTCGTTACCTACAGAGTAACTCGTCAATCTCTCGATCTACGCAAGTTAACCGTAGATGCATGAAAAACGCTATCATCAACCCTAGATCGATTAAACCATATCTCTATGTGAATAATACGATCTATCCTATTAATTTTGATCCGAAACCAAACCCATATCTCTATGTAGTTTAGAATCTAAGATAATTGACCAAGGGGTTAGCAAACATCAATCCAATAAAAGCACAAATTAATAGAACCGAAACAAATCAAAACCAAAATCAAAGTTAGGGTTCAAACATGCCCAAAACACAAACGAATCCCTATCCCATAGTCGTGGATCTACTCACGGTTCATGGAAAACAATAGAAAGAACAGAGAAAATGAGATAAAAGAGAGGAGAGAAAAGCTCATGTAGATGTGTAGTCTCCACGATCGAATCTTCCTCCTTCTTCCCGAAATCCCATGAACTTCTATTCTTTTCTCACCAAAAGCTCTCCAAAAGTGTGTATCTAGGTGTTCTCTAATGTTCTCCCCTCTGCTAGGACGTGGCTAGGGCTTTTTATTAACCCTAGGACGGCTCCCAAGAGTTATACTCTCAGTCAGAAACTGAAAATCGCGAATTAGGGTTTTCAACTAGATCCGGACCGATTCCAGGTGGATCCAGACCGGATCCAGATTCTTGGGCTCGTGCTCCGCATTCCTGAATCGGACCGATTCCAACCGGAATCGGCCCTGCACCGGTAGAATTCTGGTCTCCACGATTTCGCTCATAACATTCTGCTCCGGTGTCGGATTTATGCGATTTCGGTGTCTACGTGAAGCTCTTAAAGTGTTCTTTCCAATGGTACTCGCACGATTTGGACCTATGTAGAGAATGTTATTGATGTCGCAACATGAGTGCCTCATCCGGACTTCTCCTTTAACGCTCCAAATAGCTCATTTTCGGGTCTAATCGTCTTCGAAACCTGTAACTCTGCAAAACTAAAGCACAACCGGGTTTTGTGTCCTAACACGTCTAGAATACCTATGAATGCATGTGATTATCTCATAAAACCTAGACAAACTCTCACCAAAATATAGAGAAGAATAAGACTTATCACCAAACCTTTTGATTGTCTCTTCAAAGCAAAGGTTCCAGCTTCTCGAAGCCTGCTTCAGTCTATAAATGAATCTTTGAAGCTTACACACCATCCTCGGGTTCCTGGGATCGACAAAACCTTTGGGATGTGTCATGTACACATCCTCGGTCAAATTCCCGTTAAGGAGCGCGGTCTTGACATCCATTTGCCATATCTCATAGTCGTAATATGCGCCTGTGGCACGCATAATCCTGATGTTGGGATTCCTGAAATCTCTAGAGCGAATCTAATTTCTAAGAGATTGGTTCTAGGGTTTGCGCATAGGATGTAAAACAAAAATTTATGAAACCTTAAAACCTAGAATGCATGATTTTATAGAAACATTAGAACGCTTACCTCAATCATCTGGGGCCTGTATCAATCGAAGAGTTCGTCCGATCACAAAGGCAGGAAGATTACCTTACCCTCTACACGTTTCCACATGGCGGAAAGGATTCCAACGGTTGGAACTCGTCTACTAGGACTGAAGAACACTTTCTTCTTCGTGAAAGGGTTTTAGGATCTAACTCTGGGTTTTTCGATCTCAAAACTCTCTCAAAAAGTCTGTGAAATCGTCCTCTCACCCTTAGGAGGCGTTCCCCAAGCATTAGTTCACCCAAAACCTAATTAAAGTGGAAGAAGTAATTCCCGATGCCTGGACCGATCGGTCCAAAGCTAGACTGATCGGTCTGGAGCTTTAAACCCGTGGACCGATCGGTCTGGAACTTTTCTAGACCAAAAAACTTTTGCTCGTCACCTCTGGACTGATCGGTCCATGTGTCTGGACCGATCGGTCTAGCCTCCACTCCACCGGGAATTTCTCGTCTTTTCTCGCGCTTTGTGATTTCCTATGTGTATGACCCTGTAAGCTCATCCGATATAGCAATATAACCCGAAATCTCCATTTCGGTTATACAAGTCATAGGCGGTCTCTAGCAAGACACTATGACTACCTATCTCGAATAGAGTTTGTTCATGATCTTACGCACGTCGGTGATGATTCCGATTGATGATTCTTTTGCATCACGATACCGTATGTCGAATATAAGGCATGGACATACCACCTTATCTGATTCGACTGCTTTCTCGTTCACTGAGTTCGACTGTACGAAATAGACGACGTTCGTCTATAGTGTGGCCACACATTTCTACAGTCTCGCTTACACGAGGGGTCCAGCGATATCTCTCTCTTTTACGAGAGGTGCAAATCCCATCTTGACTATCTACAATCCAGCACATGATTCGTGTCGTACCTGATACACGCCTTTATAGTTCTCCTCTTATGCATAACGTTTGACGTATTCAAAGTACGCAACTCCTCATGTTAGATTCCATAGATATCTCAGGTCATAGGATCCTATCAAGGAACTGTCTCATGAGATTCTAGTCATGACGCTAGTCCATGTGATAATCTCATGCGGGTCAATCCAGTATTTCGTTCTCTAACGAATACCTATGATTATGATCGTATCCAATACCCATGATCATCTCTAAGATCATCTATCACATCATACTAGTCTACTATATCATTATTCCCATAATACTAGGGAGTTTAGTATTGTTTATAACAATACATGGATCTCATAACATATTAAAGTATGCACAATACGTAATGAATCAAACACTCATCCATAAAACTATAGTAAGTGTCAATACATCAAATGTATCAAAATAAAGCTCATATAGCAATACATCATAGAAGACTAAACCAAGAATCTCCCACTTGCTCTACTCATGAACTGCTAAACATCTAATGCACATATCCCTAACATGACCCTCATGCTTCGACGAAGGGAGAGGTTCCGTCAATGGATCGACAATGTTGTCATCTGTCGATACTCTGCATATGTGCACGTCTCCTCTGTCTATGATCTCCCTAATGAGGTAAAATCGTCTGGGTATGTGTTTGGATCTTTGATGAAATCTGGGTTCTTTCGCTTGTGCGATTGCACCATTGTTGTTACAATACAGAGTAATGGGGGGCTATCAGCACTAGGAATGACACCCAAGTCGCCAACAAACTTCCTGATCCAAACAGCTTCCTTTGCTGCGTCCGACGTTGCAATATACTCAGCTTCTGTAGTAGAATTTGAACAGTCGCTTGCTTAGAACTCTTCCAGCCAACAACGCCTCCGTTCAAGCAGAAAACATAGCTAGACTACAATCTGTAGTCATCCGGTCTGACTGGAAAGTAGCATCGGTGTAACCCTTTGCAGCTAACTCATCTTTCGATCCACCGTATACCAAGAATACATCCTTAGTCCTTCTCAAGTACTTTAGGATATTCTTGACGACGATCAGTGACTCACATGGATCTGAGGTATCTACTCGTAATGCTCAACGTATAAGATACATCCGGTCGAGTACAAAGCATGGCATACATGATGGATCCAATTGTCGAAGCATATGGAATCCTATCCATGCGTTCTCACTCATCAGATGTCGTAGGATACTGACTCTTGCAGAGAACTGTGTCACTGCTCGTCGGTAAGGTTCCTTTCTTGGAATCTTGCATCTTGAACCGTTTCAAGACCTTATCGATGTAAGTACTCTGACTCAATCCGAGAAGTCATCTCGATCTATCTCTATAGATCTTTATGCCTAAAATATAGGCCGCTTCTCCTAGGTCCTGTTGGGATTTCTGGGATCTCTACAGCGAATCTAATGTTGGGTTTTCCTGGGATCTCTAGAGCGAATCCTATTCCTAAGAAATCGATTCTAGGGTTAGAACACTTACCTCAATCGATTTGGGGCCTGTTTCAATTGATACGTTTGTCTGATCACTTAAGGCGGGAAGATCACCTCGCCCTCTACACGTATCCACACCTCGGGATGGATTCCAACTATTGGAACTTGTCTTCTAGGATCCGAATCAGCTATTCGGTATGATGCTTCGAGAAAACGAGACTTAGAACTCCTTGAACTCTTTGGATCTCACCCAAAGCTCTCAAAGTCTGCCAAAAGTCGGCTCAGAAAGTCTCTATCTTAATTAGGGTTTTAATCTCCTTCTTATAAGGTGATTTAACACTAATTTCGATCTATTTTTGAAAAACCCGAAGCCTGAAACGGACGGTCCGGATTTGTACTCGGACCGTCCATTCCAGCTTGTACAACGGATGGTCTGCAGCATAACGTGGACCGTTCGTTCCAGACCCCAGAACGGACGGACCACGCTTCTGGACCATCGGTCTGGACCGTCCGGTCTGGACCCTTCCGACTCGGTTTTTCGTCGTTTTCTCTCGTGCATTTGTCCTTCCCTGCGTGTGTGACCCTGTAGGCTCATTCGATATAGCAGTATAACCCGAAATCTCTATTTCGGATATACAAGTCATATGCGGTCTCTAGCAAGACACTATGACTACCTATCTCGAATAGAGTTTGTTCGTGATCTTTACGAACGCCAGAGATGATTCCGGTTGATGATCCTTTTGTATCGTGATATCATATGTCGAACATAAGGCATGGACAAGCCACCTTATCTGATTCGACTGCTTTCTCGTTCACTGAGTTCGACTGTCTGAAATAGACGACGTTCGTCTATAGTGCGGCCACACATTTCTACAGTCTCGCTCACACGAGGGGCCCAGCGATATCTCTCTCTTTTACGAGAGGTACAAATCCCGTCTTGACTATCTACAATCCAGTACATGATTCGTTTCGTACCTGATACACGCCTTTATAGTTCTCCTGTTACGCAGAACGTTTGACGTATTCAAAGCACGCAACTCCTCATGTTGGATTCCGTAGATATCTCAGGTCTTAGGATCCAATCATGGAACCGCCATATGAGATTCAAGTCATGACGCTAGTCCATGTGACAATCTCATGTGGGTCAATCCAGTATTCCGTTCTCCAACGAATACCTATGACTGTGATCGTATCCAATACTTATGATCATCTATCACACATCATACTAGTCTTATTATGTCGTTATTCCCATAACGACACAAGACTAGGGAGTTTAGTATCATTCATAATGATACATGGATTTCATAACAGATCTAGTATGCAAGAACATGTAATGAATCAAATACTCTCATAAAACCATAGAAAGTATCAATACATCGAATGTATCTAAATAAAGCTCATGAACAGTACATCATAGAGCACTAAACCAACATCTCCCACATCACCCTTCACTGAGATTCTCCTACTGAACTCGTTAGACGTATGGTTGTGTCCTTTGGCCATTTTTGCAATTGTCGCTTCTAACTCTTGGAAAGGGATGCCATAAATGTCACCTCCACATGACGCATCAATCCAAGACCGAGTGTCATCCTTCAACCCATGGATAAAGATGGATAGAAGGTAGTCTCTTTCCATTCCATGGTAAGGGCACATTCTTTGATATACTTTGAATCGTTCCCATGCTTTATGAAGGTTCTCCCCATTTTCTTGCGCAAAGGCATTGATTCGATTCCTCGCATACTGAGTCTTGTAGGAGAGTAGTATTTCATAAGGAACTGCTCTTCCATCTCATCCCATGTCGAGATGGAATTTGGCTCAAGAGTGTAGAGGCAATCTCTAGCTCTCTCTGTAAGTGAGTATGGGAAAGTTTCAAGGAGCACATCTTCTATGGTTATCCCCGGTCCCTTCTTGATTGCCTTACAATTCATCTTGAAATTTGTAAGGTGAGCATTCAGATCCTCGTTGGGTCTTTGATGACATCGGTTTTTGATGATATTTTCCTATGGTTTTATTTGCATTTCACCCCTCTTTTCTATAAAAATATAGCATTTAGGCCACATTTTGCATACAAATACTGTTTTCTTCGTTCTTTGATGTGATTTCAGGAATATTCGCGTAATAGAATGAAACCGGAGCTAAAACGGTGTTTTTGGAGCTTATTTGGACCAAGTGGACAGTCACGTACGAGCTAAGGAAGGTCACGGACTTGTCGCAGGCGAGAAACGGGCTACGGAGCGAAAAAGGAGAAATGTCGAGATTTAAAACATCGATATTGACGTTTCATAACATCGATATCGACATTTTGAACCTCGATATCGAAGTTTCCCGCCACCTCGAGATCAGAGTTTTGGATTTCCAGATCTCGACGTTCACAAACATCGATATCAATGTTCCAAACGTCGAGATCTGAGCATTACAGATGTCGACCTTTCACAACGTCGACATCGACCTTTTTCACCTCGAGATCTGAGAAGTCCAGATATCGACCTTTCCCAACGTCGATATTGACCTTTCTAAACCTCGAGATCTAGGAATCTTGGAGGAATATCGATGTTGAAAACATCGATCACAGGTTTCTAACGTCGATATTTCGAAAAATCTTTAAAAAGACCGTACGAAAACCGAGATGGGGTTTGACTTTCGACACATTTTCGGAGACACTGTAATTTTTGGTTTTGCAACACTTTGGGGGACGAATTGGAGTGGATTTGGCTACATTTCATTGATCAAGGAGTGAATTCTACAAACTATAAGTCTTCTATTCCCTTTTCTATTGAAATGTTGATTGGATCCATGTCTACTTTGTTTTTCTCATTGATGTGTGAGTAGTTCACTTCCTGTAGGCTAGGGAATCAGTCACTTTACAGAATTATCAATGCGTTTAACCGGTTGAATGCATGTTTAAGTTAGATCTGGTTTTGTGAATTGAACATAATGTTTTTTTAGGATTGATCACCCTATAGAATTGAACTTGGATTAGTTAATTGGAAAGGAATTTGGATTAATTAATACTGGAATTCGTTCATAAGATAAGTTCAATTATTAATTCTGAACGCATACGTTGGACTTGGTAAGGAATTCTTAATTCGACCTAGGAACTATGATAGCGGGCGTTAATGCTTCTAATGTAGACCTAAAGATGCGGAAGCTGATAGGAAAGCATTAGTTAGAGAGCGATAGATCCCTGACCGGATGCATTCTAGGATAGAAGCTAGAGTTTCCCGATTCAATCTTAGACTGCAACCAACCACATCTATCTAGATAATTCGTAGCATCGGTGAACCCCCGAACATACAGTGCCTTTAAATATAGTTTTTCCCAATCAACCCACAATCTTGCGCTTCGTTTTAGCTAGAATCACCACCGACATCAATACCTCTCGGTCCCTGAGTTCGACCCTGGTACTACATCGAATCCGTACCCTTGCGGAATCAGCTTAGTCTAGGTTTTTATTACTTGATTCAAATCCCATTACTTAGATTTGCACGATCAAGTTTTTGGCGCCGCTGCCTGGGACTAAGATTCAGTCTTGGTGTCGGTTAGATTCTAGTCTTTCCACAACCATCAATTCCATTCATCTATTTCCTTTCACCACCAATGATTTTCTTCTTTCGGGAATCAAAACTCTGATTCTTTCGGTTTATGACCAGGAGCTGTGGAAGTCAAACTCTACTTCCTCCTAATCCAGAGATCGAGAGAACGCTTCAACTCCTAAGGCAACGAAGGAGATTTGAAACAATGGAAGACAATAGAAATGTCTTGTTACGCAAGACGTTTGACGTATTCAAAGTACCAACTTCTCATATTGGATTCCGTAGATATCTCAGGTCTAAAGATCCAATCATGGAACCGTCATATGAGATTCAAGTCATGACGCTAGTCCATGTGACAATCTCATGCGGGTCAATCTAGTATTTCGTTCTCCAACGAATACCTATGATTGTGATCGTATCCAATCCTATGATCATCTCTATGATCATCAATCACACATCATACTAGTCTTATTACATCATTATTCCCACAATGATATGTGACTAGGGAGTTTAGTATTGTTCATAATAATAAATAGATTTCACAACATATCTAGTATGCAAAATACGTAATGAATCAAACACTCATCCATAAATCATAGAAAGCCTCAATACATCAAATGTATCCAAAACAAGCTCGTAAAACAGTACATCATAGAGCACTAAACCAACAATCTCCCACTTGCTCTAATCATGGACTACTAAACATCTAATGCCCATATCCCTAACATGAACCTCATGCTTCGACGAAGGGAGAGGCTTCATCAATGGATCGGCAATGTTGTCATCTATCGACACTCTACAAATGTGTACGTCTCCTCTGTCTATGATCTCCCTGATAAGGTGATATCGTCTGAGTATGTGTTTGGATCGTTGATGGGATTTGGATTCTTTCGCTCGCGCGATTGCTCCATTGTTGTAACAATACAGATCAATGGGGCTATCAGCACTAGGAATGACACCCAAGTCGCCAACAAACTTCCTGCTCCAAACAGCTTCCTTTGCTACGTCCGACGCTGCAATATACTCAGTTTCTGTAGTAGAATCTGCAACGGTTGCATGCTTGAAACTCTTCCAGCTAACATCGCAGAAAACATAGCCAGACTGCGATCTGTAGTCATCTGGGTCTGATTGGAAACTAGCATCGATGTAACCCTTTACAGGGAGCTCGTCTTCCGACCCACCGTATACCAAGAACACATCCTTAGTCCTTCTCAAGTACTTCAGGATGTTCTGAACGACGATCCAGTGTGACTCACCTGGATCTGAGTGGTATCTACTCGTAATGCTCAACGCGTAGGATACATCCGATCGAGTACATATCATGGCACACATGATCGATCC
Source organism: Tarenaya hassleriana (assembly GCF_000463585.1). Taxonomy (NCBI): domain Eukaryota; kingdom Viridiplantae; phylum Streptophyta; class Magnoliopsida; order Brassicales; family Cleomaceae; genus Tarenaya; species Tarenaya hassleriana. The sequence goes on from NW_010966179.1 coordinate 17,818, forward strand.
AATTGCCGAAGCATATGGAATCCGATCCATGCGTTCTCGCTGATCAGGTGTCGTAGGACACTGACTCTTGCAGAGAACCAAACCTTTTGATTGTCTCATCAAAGCGAAGGTTCCAGCTCCTCGAAGCCTGCTTCAGTCCATAAATGGATCTCTGAAGCTTGCACACCTTCCTCGGGTTCCTTGGATCGACAAAACCTTCGGGTTGTGTCATGTACACATCCTTGGTCAGGTTCCCGGTAAGGAATGCGGTCTTGACATTCATTTTGCATATTTCATAGTCATAATATGCGACTATGGCAAGCAGGATTCTGATGGAATTCAGCATAACTACGGGCGAAAACGTCTCATCATAGCCAATACCATGAATCTGACGGAATCCCTTCGCCACAAGTCGTGCCTTATACGTGTGCACGTTGCCTTCCATATTGGTCTTCTTCTTGAAGATCCACTTGCATCCGATGGGTTTTATCCCTTCAGATGCATCAATCAAAGTCCAAACTTGGTTGTCTGACATGGATTGCATCTCGGACTTCATAGCCTTGCGCCATTTCTCGGAATCGGGATTCGCCATAGCCTCTGGATATGTGGTAGGCTCATCATGTTCTAATAACATGACCTCCTCATTCCCAGTCACGAGAAATCCATATCTCATAGGCTCTTGGCGAATCCGGCTTGATCTTTGAGGTTCACTAGTCGAAGGTTCAGTCACAAACTGCAGTGAAACAGGTTGAACATCTTCAACTTGTTCACTCGGTTCAGTCACAAACTGCAGTGAAACAGGTTGAACATCTTCAACTTCCTCATGTTCGATCCTACTTCCACTGACTCTTTTGGAGACGAACTCTCGCTCCATAAAAGTCGCATTCCTGTCAATGAACACCTTGTTCTCTGCGAGCATGTAGAAGTAGTAACCCTTAGTTTCCTTAGGATAGCCTACAAATAAACACTTATCAGATTTTGAGGATAACTTATCAGTGATCTGACACTTCACGTAAGCGTCGTAACCCAAAATTCTGACAAACGACAACGCGAGACGCATCCCCATCTATATCTCATATGGTGTCGTTTCCGCCGACTTCGTTGGACTCCTGTTTAGCAGGTATGCAGCAGTCTCTAAAGCGTAGCCCCAAAAGGGCTTCGGAATATCTGTCTGACTCATCATAGACCGAATCATGTCTAACAGTGTTCGGTTCCTCCGTTTCTGAATGCTTCGACAAAGGGAGAGGCTTCGTCAACGGATCGACAATGTTGTCATCTGTCGACACTCTACAAATGTGTATGTCTCCTCTTCTATGATCGTCTGAGTATGTGTTTGGATCGTTGATGGGATCTGGATTCTTTCGCTTGCACGATTGCTCCATTGTTGTCACAATACAGATCAATGGGGCTATCAGCACTAGGAATGACACCCAAGTTGCCAACAAACTTTCTGATCCAAACAGCTTCCTTTATGCGTCCGACGCTGCAATATACTCAGTTTCTGTAGAGAATCTGCAACGGTCGCCTTCTTGGAACTCTTCCAGCTAACAACACCTCCATTGAAGCAGAAAACATAGCCAGACTGTGGTCTGTAGTCATCTGGGTCTGATTGGAAATTAGCATCTGTGTAACCCTTTACAGCGAGATCGTCTTTCGACCCACCGTATACCAAGAACAAATCCTTAGTCCTTCTCAAGTACTTCAGGATGTTCTGAACGACGATCCAGTGTGACTCACCCGGATCTGAGTGGTATCTGCTCGTAATGTTCAACGCGTAGGATACATCCGGTCGAGTACAAAGCATGGCATACATGATCGATCCAATTGTCGAAGCATATGGAATCCGATCCGTGCGTTCTCGCTCATCAGGTGTCATAGGACACTGACTGTTGTAGAGAACTGTGCCACTGCTCATCGATAAGGTTCATTTCTTGGAATCTCGCATCTTGAACCGTTTCAAGACCTTATCGATGTAAGTACTCTGACTCAATCCTAGAAACCACCTCGATCTATCTCTATAGATCTTTATGCCTAATATATAGGCTACTTCTCCTAGGTCCTTCATAGAAAATTGCGTTCCTAACCAAGACTTCACGTCTGGCAAGGTAGGAACGTCATTCCCTATTAGGAAAATGTCATCCACGTACAACACTAGAAATACAACTGTGCTCCCACTAGCCTTCTTGTAAACACATGGCTCGTCTTCGTTTTGTGATAAACCAAACCTTTTTATTGTCTCATCAAAGCGAAGGTTCCAACTCCTCGAAGCCTGCTTCAGTTCATAAATGAATCTCTGAAGCTTGCACACCTTCCTCGGGTTCTTTGGATCGACAAAACCTTCGGGTTGTGTCATGTACACATCCTCGGTCAAGTTCCCATTAAGGAATGCGGTCTTGACATCCATTTGCCATATTTCATAGTCGTAATATGCGGCTATGGCAAGCAGGATCCTGATGGACTTCAGCATAACTATGGGCGAAAACGTCTCACCATAGTCAATACCATGAATCTGACGGAATCCCTTCGCCACAAGTCGTGTCTTATACGTGTGCACGTTGCCATCCATGCCGGTCTTCTTCTTGAAGATCCACTTGCATCCGATGAGTTTTATCCCTTCAGATGCATCAATCAAAGTCCAAACTTAGTTGTCTGGCATGGATTGCATCTCGGACTTCATAGCCTCGCGCCATTTCTCGGAATCGGGATTCGCCCTAGCCTCTGGGTATGTGGTAGGCTCATCATGTTCTAATAACATGAGCTCCTCATTCCCATTCACGAGAAATCCGTATCTCACAGGCTCTAGGCGAATCCGGCCTGATCTCCGAGGTTCACTAGTCGAAGGTTGAGTCACAACCTGCTGTGAAACATGTTGAACATCTTCAACTTGTTCACTCGGCTCAGCGTCTACTTGTTGCTCTCGAACTTCCTCAAGTTCGATCCTACTCCCACTGACTCTTTTGGAGACGAAATCTCGCTCCATAAAAGTCGCATTCCTGGCAATGAATACCTTGTTCTCTGCCGGAATGTAGAAGTAGTAACCCTTAGTTTCTTTAGGGTAGCCTACAAATAAACACTTATCAGATTTGGAGATATACTTTATCAGTGATCTAACGCTTCATGTAAGCGTCGCAACCCCAAATTCTGACAAACGACAACGCGGGACGCATCCCCGTCCATATCTCATATGGCGTCGTTTCCGTCGACTTCGTTGGACTCCTGTTCAACAGGTATGCAGCGGTCTCTAAAGCGTAACCCCAAAAGGACTTCGGAATATCTGCGTGACTCATCATAGACCATACCATGTCTAACAGTGTTCGGTTCATCTTTTCCGACATGTCGTTACATTGTGGCATTCCAGGAGGAGTTAATTGTGATAAAATACCACAATCTGCCAGATAGTAAGTGAACGCTTGGCTCATATACTCGCCACCACAATCCGATCGAAGTGTCTTGATCGTCTTGCCAAGTTGGTTCTGTACTTCGTTTCTGAAAGCCTTGAACATTTCAAGTGTTTCAGATTTATGTCTCATCAAGTAGACATAAGCATATCTAGTTAAATCATCAGTGAACATAACGAAATACAGATAACCTCCTCTAACTGGACAACTCATTGGTCTGCATACATCACTATGTATAAGAGCCAATAACTCCATCGCTCTCTGTCCTTTCCCCTTGAAATGATTCTTCGTCATCTTTCCCATTAAATAAGACTCGCACGATTCAAGAGACTCAAAGTCAAATGAATCCAGAAGACTTTCATGATGAAGTTTCTAAATGCGTTTCTCATTTATATGGTCCAGACGACAATGCCAGAGGAAGGTCGGATTTAAGTCGTTCGCCTTAAACCGTTTAGTACTCACGTTATAAATGGATGATGTCGAGTTCAAAGGCTGATCATTCAAGACGTATAAACCATTCACAAGATAACCATTACCATAGTAAATATCTTCTCGATAAATCATCAAACTCGAGTTCTCCCTTAGCCAGCATCCTACTTCTTCTTAGTCCCTGCACATTTCCGCAAATGTATGAGGCACTTCCGGTATCCAATGCCCATGAAGATGTAGTACAGATGTTAGCTTCTATAACATGAATACCTGATGGCCAAGTCTCCATCGAGTATTACTCTCATACGCTCAAGTTCTTCAATATGAGCTCTCATGTTAAGGACGTGGGTGTTGACAGAGCTGCCTCTCAGCATCTCTGTCTTCACCAGAGCTTTCAGCATCTTGTACTTTTCAGTACGCGCTAGCTCCTGAAACATGATCTTGAGCTGGTTGATCACATCAAACACGCTTTTCCCCTCAAATTGCCTTTGTAGATTCGGGGCCATGCTTCCCAACATGAGACAGGAGATCTCATTGTCGTCAGTCTGATGCTTCAACCAAGCATCTCTGGCGGCTCTCGTGGCATTGGCCGCAGGCTCTGGTGGTAGAGCCCCTTCCAGGACGTAAGACTTCTTATCGTGCTTGAGAACAATTCTCAAGTTCCGATACCAGTCTAAGAAGTTCGTCCCGGTCAGCTTATCTTTCTCAAGGATAGATCGCACCGTCAAACTCAGTACGCTACCGGTTGACGCCATGTCCTACAAAAAAAGACAAACAGAATGAACAAAACAAAATTGCAGATTCTATCAATGATCCACTGCCAGCTAGTCCATCATCAAACAATGTTAACATTAATGATCTACTACCAGCTAGTCCATCATCAATCAATGACAACGTAGATGCATACACAAGCTATATTACCATACAGAAAAATAACGCTACAATAATTTTCTATATAGGACTAAGATCCGTATTTCACATAAGAATGAATTGTTAAACCCAACCTTACGTTATTTAGGTAGACATCTAATGTCAATCACATCCAATGTGACTCTTAGATCCTTTTATGAGACTATGATATCGAATATCATTGCGTACTCATCTCATTTTTACCACCAAGTCTCAAGTCAAACTTGATGATGTCAGAAATCTAGGCGAATAAATTCGATCAAGTTATAATGACCTAGAATCAACAAATACCGCAAGTGTATGGATCGATTGTAATAGCTAGGGTCGAACACAGGGACAAAAGTTAAGCAAAGAATTCAGTTCAAATCCAAGTCTAGATCCAGAGAAAATATGAGAATATGGTGGAAAGTATCAAAGCAAATAACTAAAATCGGTTGTAACTATGGAAGACAAACACTGCAGGCTTCGGGATTGCTTTACATGCAAGGATCTTCTCTAAAGATGCAGATCTCTGTAATTCATAAATCCAATTCGGGGAATTCAAGCTCTGCAATAGAATAAATTCCTTATACAGTGGTTGCTTTTAACTCTCTCGAGTTTAATCTCACTATCCAGACTTTATCCTATTAATCTCTCGATTCAATAATCTAAATTCTGGATGCATGAACGAATGCTATCATAATTCCTAGGCAGATATTCATCTCTCGATGCAATACATGTTCCATCTATTGAGTTATTTCCAGATTATAACCTCATATGTCTATGCGAATTAAAACCCTATGTTCATTCAATCAAGTGGCCAACAAGATCAAAAGCATTAATCTCAACTCAATAAACCGAATAGAATAAATAAATCCACAGATTCTGGAATTAAAAACAATAGATCCCTACATAGAAAATCCCTAACCCGCAACAAGGGGACTACTCGCTACACATCGAGACAACAGGGTTCATATCAATACAACAAAACATTGTAAAATAGAATAAGGAAGAAACTCTTAGTCGATTTCTCGGTAATCTCCCTCTTTTCTCTGCTCTTGGGTGACTACTCTGTTCAAAATTCAGAATCCCCCTTGACCTAGCATGTGTGTCTCCTTTTCTCCTTTCTCCCTTGACCGAAATCGGAATGTTTCCAAAATCTGACTGACGAAACGATCGTTTTGACATTAAGTGAAACGATCGTTTCAAGTCTCTGAGCTATTTTATGATTTTTCGCGACTCAAAACGATCGTTTTGAAACTCCTGAACCGATCGTTTTGTGTTCTGAGTAATTCGGATTTTCAGCATGTGAAACGATCGTTTCGGCTCGAGTGAAACAATCGTTTTGACTCTTTGATCTCCTATTCTTCATATTTTTGCTTCTTTCTTCGGGTTTTGCGTCTTTTTATCGCTTCTATGATGTAGTACCTGCAAAGATTAACAACCAAACAAACCCGAAGCTAAACGCGCACTTAAACGTCCCAAATGTCATAAAATCGAGTAAATATGTCGGATGAATCGTATGAAAATCGATGATATATTGCGTGTTATCAAACTCCCCCAAACTTATTGTTTTGCTCGTCTCGAGCAGATTATCAATGAAAAGCGAGTCTAAAACAGGGAAAAACGAGTGACAGCTGAGATCAGAATGAAATCGACAGAATAGAACGCTAATCACACACTATGCTAGCCTGGATGAAATCAATCCTACCCTATTCTGATCTCTCCCGGTTCATTTCAACTCTAGTTGTAATGGAGTTGAAGTCTTTTGCCTAAAACTTCTAGAGATTTCCTTCTTTCGCCAAACATTTTTCTCAAATCTATTTACCAATACTCCCAAAGATATTCTGGCCATTGTCCTTTCTTTTCCAATGTCTCCATTCAGACTCATAATCACGTGAGATTTTCACTTGTTTCTTCTTTGAAGACTTTATATCCCGGACTTCTAGGACGTTGAAGTTGCTGAGTACCTTTCTTTTTATTTCATTTTTTTATATAAAACCGATACTCAACCAACAACTTAGACCCGAGTCGTTACACACTCGTGTCCTCGAATGATTTTCATTGACGAGACAGTGACAGAGGAGTGTTGGGATATAACTGCTTATGGCATTTATCCTTTATTTCTCTAACATCGGCCTAATGATCTTAAGGGTCCTGGGAATGATTCTTAGGGAAACTTCTATGCTTGGTCCATAAGATATCTATCTCTAAAAAGGTTCAGCTAAACCATACACCACATACCTTTCAAGCCTATTCTGAACGAGAGCTACCATTTCAGATAGAGACTGACAATTCATCCCTAAACCTAAATCAAAATCTCTAGGACGGCTCGCACAGGTCGTCAAAACGGACTAATTCTATCGAGTTCTATACATCGTCATATCTCAGCTATCAACTCAAAACGGTTTATGCAAATGCTCCTAACCATGCAACTATACAATGCAAATGATCAGTGTAGATGGAAGTGGAGATGTTAACAATCAACTCTCCTCCCCCAGACTAGAACGGAACACCGTCCACAGTGTTCGCTCGCGTCAGGGAAAGTGAAAAAGATACGAGAGGAGATGGGTACTTAGTTGCATAGGTCGGCGTGAAATGAGGCGGAACTCTCGGTACTCTCGGGTTGGAAACGCTATGAGAAATGTGATGGAAAACACTCAACGACCTCTCCACGGTGTAGCTTCAAAATCGACATGAGAGAAAACCAAAACATCGTGGAAACAGAAAGAGATAGATGCAATCCAACACAAAATCAACATACATAGCAACATAACATCATCCAAGTACACAACAGAAGGAGCAAAGCAAAAGAAGGAAAACAAAGAAAAAGGAAAAGAGGAGAAATGAAAAGATCACTCTAGGGGGTCGCCGGCGGTGTCCATGTCATCTGCAGGCGGCGGCTGGTCAGGGTATGTCATACCCGGATAGGGGTACCCGGGAGGCAGTGCAACCTGCTGGCGACCAACCATCGTGAAGTGAAGCTCCTGGAGACCCTGGAGAACCTGCATCTGGTAGTAATCCAAGTGTCGGCGCTGGTCCAGGTATGTCGTCATCGTGTCCTCTAGACGCGTCTGGCGCTCGTCCATAGAATGGAGTCAGTCGCCATATGCAGCCTGGTTGGAGATGAGCTGATGCTGGTCCTGACCGAGGCGACGAACACGGCGCTCCATAGTCTCAAAGTAGCCGTCCTCACAGAGTTGCTCCAAAGAGCATATTTTGACATCGTCGGCGGTCGGGCTCTGATATGGTGGCGGATGATGGGAAGAGCTAGGAATGTCCTGGGAAGTGGTGGATGGAGGAGGGTAGCCGGGTTCAGGGATAATCGTCAACTCGGAGTTACCGGCCTGTGGGTGGCCCTCGCGGAGAGGACAGGGTAGGCCATCCAGAGTAAGATCGAGAATGTTGTGCGGGCGAAGAATCTGCTGATAAGTTTTCCCGTCATGTCGGCGATACCACCAGTAGTTCTTGTATTTTTCGTAGTCAATGAAGCTCTTGTTGATCAAAGTTACTCGGTCGAGATTCGTAGGGCCGGGGATAGGTTATCCACAGGAGCCGAGATCGACCTTCAGTGCACGTGCAATCATAGAGATGATGCCTCCTATGTAGATAGTCTGTGGTTTGGAGGCAGAAGTAGTCAGGATCCGAATCAAGTGGCGGGCCACCAGAGACGCGACATCGACCGTCCCCATACCCCAGTCGACACCATCAAAAAGGTCCTTGAGGGTGTATCGTATGTAAGCCAAATCGGTGACCGATACCTGGCTAGCAGTGTGTTTAGCAAATAGACAGCAAACCAAAAACTGCTGGAAGTAGCGTACCGATGGGTGATAGATGCACGAGGCCTTGGCCTGACCGGAGTGGAAAAAACCGTCGGCGATGAAATGCCAGAATGGGGACGCGGTGCATCGCATAGAAATCTCGGGAAGCTGAGAGTAGAGCCCCACTGGAACCTGAAGGATGGTGGATAGTTGAGCCATGGTGAGGCGTACTTCGGTGTTGAGCAGGCGGAAATCCATGTACGGCCCGGGTACGGACCCGTCTTCAGGGAAATAGCAGCTGAAAGACGAGAGGAACTCAAGTGTGAGATTCTTGTAGGAGTTCTCGTGGGAGGAGAGTAGGTTGGTCCAGCCGACTTGATAAAAAAAGATGATGCACTTGATCGGCGATATTCATCTCCTGGATAACCAGACTGACGAATCTTGTAGGCTTGAGTGGATATTGAGTCAGTCACGCGTGTACTGCCGCTTGACGGTTGTCGCGGAATGTGATCGGGACTTAGCGTCGAAGAGATCGAGATGGGCGAAGAGGTGGATGAATCTCCATAAGGGCGTCGGGGCGAGGATCGGTGGGTTCCTCCAAGATAACGAACTTTAGGTCGTTAATGACAAGAGCTCTGGCGCCAAAGGTACCGGCAGAAGATTCGGCCGTAGTGCCCGGAGTACGAGTTCGTTTCAGCCGTGGTGCCATCTGTGCAAAAGGTGTAAATAGATCATTAGCGAAAAAGGTGTAAAGTGGATATAGAGACGAAGGATCGATCGAGTGGATACGACAAACGATCGGAGAGAAAATGTGAGTTCGAGATAGGAGGTTCGAAACTATCATTTCGAAAGGAGCAAACGGTCGGTTTCATAATCTGAGAAAAATCTCGAAAACATGGTATCAAACCGATCGTTTCAAAGGACGAAAACGATCGGTTCGATTGTCTGAGCAAAAACCCCAAAACTCGTTCCCAAACCGATCGTTTCTCATGCTCAAAACAATCATTTCGCGAGAAAAATCTGCTGAACTCGCAGAATCAACAAGTCGAAGCACCGAAAGGCGAAAATGGGGTAGGGAATAGGCAAATCGGCGTATAGGCACGAAAAGCTCGATGAATCGAAGCAAAAATGGTCCAAAACGACCCAAAAATCTCGATAGGGAAAACGAAACTTACTGGAATCGCGTGAGAGGGATGAGAGAGGAGGAAAAACTCGGCGGCCCGACGCGAAATGGGTGAGAAATGGCGACGAGATCAGGGGAAGGCGGCGGTGAGGGTGGCAGAATGTTTTTCCGGCTGTGAGTTTGGTGGAGTGAGTGAGAGGAGGAGAATTTAGGGTTAAATGTCGGGCCACTCGAACTTACCAGCGAAACGATCGTTTCGGGTTATACGAAACGACCGTTTTGGAGATGTGCACGTGTCAATCACATGTTGATATGAAACGATCGTTTTATAAGTAAGAAACGATCGTTTTGGTCGCCTGATCAAATATTCACGATGGAATAATCAAAATGAGCATTTGGAGAACCTAAAACGATCGTTTTATGCGTCTCAGCAAAAATCCACATCGTATCGCAGAGGGTGTAGCGATAATCGACCTGCAGCGAGAGTGATAGCGCAAGGAAACCAAAAGTAGAGGAGAAGAAAAGTAAAAGAATAATATATACAAAAAGAAAAAGGATACGAATTCGGGAAAACCCGAATGTGCTCGTTTAAGGTCGTGAGCAGAGACCGTGGCGGTATCAAGCAGGGGTGGGGTCAGAGAGAGGGAGAGTACCTCTCTCGGAAGATGGCTCGTTAGGATTGTATAGCTTCACCTGCTGAGCGTTGACCTTGAACGTCTTACAGTTGGAACTCCATAGCTCGATTGCACCGTGGTCGGCGACATGTTTGATGGTGAATGGACCGGACCACCGTGATTTGAGCTTACCTGGAAAGAGCCGTAATCTAGAGTTGAAGACAAGGACATGATCATTTATCTGGAAAGATCGATGAATGATGTGGCGATCGTGCCAACGTTTGGTGCGCTCTTTGTAGATTTTTGCATTCTCGTATGCGTCTAGGCGGATTTCTTCAAGATGATGGAGTTGTAATACGCGCTTTTCTGCCGCGACTTTCAGATCGTAATTCAGAGTTATGATAGCCCATAACGCCTTATGTTCCAGTTCAACCGGCAGATGACAGGCTTTCCCGTATACCAGCTGGAAAGGAGTCATACCAATAGGAGTCTTGAAAGCGGTTCGGTAAGCCCATACCGCGTCATCGAGTTTCTGTGACCAGTCTTTGCGAGAACGGGATACGGTTTTCTCCAGAATAGATTTGATCTCCCGGTTAGAGATCTCGACCTGACCACTAGTCTGCGGGTGATAAGGAGTAGTAACTCGATGTTGAACCCCGTATTTCTTCAGTAGACTCTCAATGACTCGGTTCACAAAATGAGTCCCTCTATCGCTGATTATAACACGCGGTACTCCAAAACGAGGAAAAATAACTCTCTGAAACATCCGTGAGACTACTTTAGAGTCGTTCGTCAGACTGGCAATCGCTTCGACCCATTTGCTCACATAATCGACGGCAACCAATATGTAGAGATTCCCACAAGAAGGAGGGAATGGGCCCATAAAATCGATCCCCCAGACATCGAAAGGTTCGACTTCCAGGATGAACTGCTGAGGCATCTCATGACGTCGGGAGATGTTACCGGTGCGCTGGCAAGCATCACAAGAAGAAACAAACCGGTGAACATATTTAAATAGAGAGGGCTAGTAAAAACCTGCTTGAAGGATCTTGGAGGCTGTCTTTGAACTAGCGAAGTGACCGGCATAGTCTGAAGAGTGACAATGGAAAATCACTCGTTGAACATTGTCCTCGAGTATACAACATCTCAACAATCCGTCTTTACCGCGCTTGTATAAGAATGGCTCGTCCTAGAAAAAATCACGAACATCATGGAGAAATTTCTTTCTCCCGTTGTAATTCAGCTCAGGAGGAAGGAGACCACTAACCAGGTAGTTGACAAAGTCGGCGTACCAAGGTGCTTCGGACTGTATGGATATGGCCATGATCTGCTCGTCCCGAAGTGAATCGTCGATCGAGATTGACTCGGGAATCTGTAGTCTCGATAGATGATCAACAACACTGTTTTCTATTCCCTTTCTATCCCGGATCTCCAAGTCAAACTCCTATAAAAGTAGGTCAAACGGATAAGATGTGGTTTAGAATCTTTCTTAGACAGGAGATACCTGAGTGCAGCGTGGTCTGTGTAAACGATCACTTTGGAGCCGATGAGATATGATCTGAATTTCTCGAACGCGAAGACAATGGCAAGCATTTCTTTCTCTGTCGTAGTGTAGTTCGTCTGAGCATCATCTAGAGTTTCTTGTCCTTTCGCTGTCCAAGAACTGCGCCAACTGCATAATCACTGGCGTCGCACATGATCTCAAAAGGGAGATCCCAGTCTGGCGGTTGAATGATATGAGCAGATGTCAGAGCTTTCTTCAAGGTCTGGAAAGCAACGTCGCAGTCAGCTGTATAATCGAATGTAGCTTCCTTGCAGAGCAGGTTAGTAAGGGGTTTGGAAATCTTTGAGAAATCCTTGATGAATCTCCGGTAGAAGCCTGCATGACCAAGAAAACTGCGGATGCTTTTGACATTGCAAGGTGGGGGCAATTTCTCGATAACTTCTATCTTGGCTCTGTCGACTTCGATCCCTTTTTCTGAAATTTTATGACCTAGAACGATGCCCTCACGAACCATAAAGTGGCATTTATCCCAGTTGAGCACCAAATTAGCCTGTGAACATATGTTTAAGACTTGAGAGAGATTCGTCAGACACACACCAATAGAGGGTCCATGGACGGAGAAATCATCCATGAACACCTCCATAATATCTTCGATGACATCTGAGAAAATAGCCATCATACATCGTTGAAAGGTCCCAGGTGCATTGCAAAGTCCAAAAGGCATACGTCTATACGCAAATGTACCATATGGGCAAGTAAACGTGGTCTTTTCCTGATCAGAAGGATGTATAGGGATATGAAAGAAACCTGAATAACCATCGAGGAAGCATAAGTAGAAGTGCAGAGCGAGGCGTTCGAGCATTTGATCGATGAATGGCAGTGGAAAATGATCCTTCTTTGTGTTGGCGTTAAGCTTCCTGTAATCAATGCACATACGCCATCCGGTGACAGTCCTTGTCGGTATCAACTCGTTCAGATCGTTCTTGATGACTGTCATCCCACCTTTCTTTGGAACGACCTGCACAGGGCTAACACAAGGGCTATCAGAGATAGGAAAGATAATACCTGCGTCTAGAAGTTTCATAACCTCTTTCTTGACGACCTCCTGAAGCTTCGGGTTGAGACGACGTTGATGTTCGATAGAAGTTTTTGTCTCGTCTTCGAGGTGGATCCGATGCATGCACAAAGAGGGACTGATGCCCTTGATATCTCCGATCGAATAACCTATCACTTTCCTGTATTTACGCAGCATATCTAGCAATTTGTGGACTTGGGAAGACTCCAGATCGGCGTTAACAATAACAGGATAAGTGGATTTGGAGCCAAGAAACCCATACCGAAGTCCATGGGGTAGTGGTTTGAGTTCTAAATCTGGTGCGATGTCGGGATTCCAATCGGATGAAAGTGAGGAGTTCGGAGAGTCGGGATGATCAATAAATGCTATAAAGGTGTTAGAATGAGGAGCAGATAGAGTACCTGAGTGAGAAGGCTCCGGAATGCTGAGGTGAGGTGAGGTCGAGATGTCCGATCCATGGAATCGGCTCACCTGAAACGATCGGTTCCACATTCTGTAACTTTGGATCTGTGAGACAGTGTTCAAAACGATCGTTCCATAAACCATAAACGATCGGTTCGACTTTCTGTAACTTTTGGGTGCGGATGTCTTGGTTGAAACGATCGTTTTCACAAGCAGAAACGATCGGTTTGCGTTTCTGTAAGATTTCAAAATTTTGATCACACTCGAAACGATCGTTTTGTAAAAGTGAAACGATCGGTTCGACATTCTGTACGCCAAATGCTTGTTCTTGCTCCAAAATCCACCCGTAAACCCACATCTGATCAATGTCTGCATAGATACTATCCTGCGACAAAAGTTTGAGCTCTAAAGGATCACCACGATGAAATTGATGCATTACCTTTTCAGCCAAGGATCCGAAGATATCGAGGAAGCACGCATATTCGGTTGACGACGGTTTCTTGAGATTTTTGTCCAAAGTAAACTCTATCATCTTGTCTCCAATCTTCATGGTCAGTCTACCTGCTCTAACATGGATAACAGCATCTGCAGTGTTAAGAAACGGACGACCAAGAATGATGGGTACCTTAGAATCTTCGTCCATGTCAAGAATCACAAAATCCATCGGAATGTAGAAATTTCCGACTTTTAGTGGCACGTCCTCAAGTATTCCAGCAGGGTATTTACGGATCGATCGGCTAATTGGAGAGCCATTCTGGTAGGTTTTAGCTCGCCCACATTCAGCTTTTTGAAAATGGAGAGTGGAAGAAGGCTGACACTTGCACCTAGATCACAAAGCGCACGATCGATGGAAACATTGCCTAGTGTACAAGGGATTGAGAAGCTACCTGGATTCGACCGCTTGGGTGGCAGCTCATGTTGGATCAGAGCACTACACTCGGCGGTGAGTGCTATAGTCTCTTTCTCAACGACTCTCTTCTTAGTCAGGATGTCCTTCAAGAACTTAGTATACGAGGGAATCTGCAAAACAGCTTCAGTGAATGGCATGGTTACCTCGAGTTTCTTCAGTATTTCCGCGAATCTGGCAAACTGACTGTCTTCGCTATGCTTCCTCAGACGCGATGGGAACAGTATCGGTGGAGGTCTAGGAGGAGGAGGCACGTAAGCTGGTTCAAGAGTATCGTCGGGAATATCTGAAGCTTTGGTCTTCGAGCTTTCGTCTTGCTCAACCATCGGTGAGTTTCCAATGTCTACCTGCTTATCATTTCGCAGAGTAATAGCATTAACATGTTCACGAGGGTTAGTCTCAGGTTTACCTGGAAGAACACCGGGCGGTCTTTGAGAGTCTGCTACGAGCTGGGTTGTCCACAACCTTAAAGCGGGCGTCAATATTCGCGAATTGAGTGCGGAATTCCTGAGTCTACTACTCATGTGCCTGAATGAGCTGTTGAATAAGAGCATTTGTATCTTGAGAAGGGTCGCGATTACCCGGAGGTGTAGGATTATTGTACGACTGTCTCAGAGCTCTGTAATTGGAGTTCTGATTAGGGCCTTTGGAAAGCCAGGTGGAATCCTCTGGTTTGGAATGTTGGATGGTCTGAAGTTGTTCGGTGCGGGATTCTCAACATTGTTTGACTTGTAGGAGAGATTTGGGTGATTCCTCCAAGTTGGGTCCATGTAGTTATTGTTGGCTACGTAGTTCAGATCTTCAACCCTCTCCTCGATCGCATAAAGACCATGATCCTCCTGTGGATGTGTCGGAACATCTGTGGTAGAAATCAGGTTGGCGCTTGCAAATTTAGCATTAAGTGCTGCCAACTGATCAAGAACCAGTTTCAAGCTGGGATTGCCGTCTTTCCTCGGTAGATCGCGAGAGTATTCGCTCGGAGCATCTTCCTCTTGAGCCATCATTTCAATATGTTGTTCTAGCTCGGCGAATGACTTGTTCTAGCTGGATGCTTCCACCGCAAGAAGCTCGGATCAAAGTCTTTGTATCCATTCTGAGTCCTTGGAAGAAGGTGTTGATCAAATAGTTCTTGTCAAGTCCGTGATGAGGGCAAGACTTCTGATATCCTTTGTACCTCTTCCAAGCGTCATAAAGACTTTCTCCATGCTCTTGCTTGAATGAATGAATACCAGAAAGACTGCTTGAGTGCGGTGAGCTGGAAAGAATTTTGACATAAACTGCACTTCTAGCTGTTCCCAGGTGTGGATAGAATTTGGTATCAGATCATAACACCATTCCAAAGCAGCATCTAAGAGAGTCCAGGGAAAAGCAATTAAGCGGAGTGCATCCTCTGTCACCCTGTTGTCTCTCTTGATAGAACGACACATAATTTTGAAGCGAGTTAGATGCGCGTTCGGGTCTTCGTTCGGCCTACCCCGGAAAGCATTGTTGCCCAACATCTGAATAGTAGACGGGTTCAGCTCGAAACTAGACATGTCGATGGTCGGTAGTTGAATACCAGCCAAAAGCTCGGTGTGTTTTAGCGTATTGTATTGAGAAAAGGTTGAGTTAGCATTGCCCTCAACATCATCGGGAAAAGCAAGATCTCGATCACACATCATACTAGTCTTATTATATCATTACTCCCACAATGACACACGACTAGGGAGTTTAGTATTGTTCATAACAATACATGAATTTCATAACATATTAAACTATGCACAATACGTAATGAATCAAATACTCATCCATAAAAATATAGAAAGTGTCAATACATCAAATGTATCATAAATAAAACTCGCAAAACAGTACATTATAGAGCAATAAACCAACAATCTCCCACTTGCTCTAATCATGGACTGCTAAACATCTAATGCCCATATCCCTGACATGACCCTCGTGCTTCGACGAAGGGAGAGGCTTTGTCAACGGATCGACAATGTTATCATCTGTCGACACTCTGCAAATGTGCATGTCTCCTCTGTCTATGATTTTCCTGATAAGGTGAAATCGTCTGAGTATGTGTTTGGATCGTTGATGGGGCCTAGGTTCTTTCGCTTGTGCGATTTCTCCATTGTTGTCATAGTACAGAGCAATGGGGCTATCAGCACTAGGAATGACACTCAAGTCACTAACAAACTTCATAATCCAAACAGCTTCCTTTGTCGCGTCCGACACTGCAATATACTCAATTTCTGTAGTGCTGATAGCAGAAAACATAGCCAGATTGTGATCTATAGTCATCCGGGTCTGACTTGAAACTAGCATCAGTGTAACCCTTTATAGCGGGCTCGTCTTCCGACCCACCGTATACC
Source organism: Tarenaya hassleriana (assembly GCF_000463585.1). Classification (NCBI taxonomy): domain Eukaryota; kingdom Viridiplantae; phylum Streptophyta; class Magnoliopsida; order Brassicales; family Cleomaceae; genus Tarenaya; species Tarenaya hassleriana. The sequence continues at coordinate 34,252 of NW_010966179.1, forward strand.
AAGAATACATCCTTATTTCTTCTCAAGTACTTTAGAATGTTCTTGACGACGGTCCAGTGTGATTCACCTGGATCTGACTGGTATCTACTCGTAATGCTCAACGCATAAGATACATCCGGTCGAGTACAAAGCATGGCATACATGATCGATCCAATTGCCAAAGCATATGGAATCCGATCCATTCATTCTCACTCATCAGGCGTCGTAGGACACTGACTCTTGAAGAGAACTGTGCCACTGCTCATCAGCAAGGTTCCTTTTTTGGAATCTTGCATCTTGAACTGTTTCAAGGCCTTATCGATATAGGTATTCTGACACAATCCTAGAAGCTGCCTCGATCTATCTCTATAGATCTTAATGCCTAAAATATAGGCCGTTTCTCCTAGGTCCTTCATAGAAAACTGTGATCCTAGGCAAGACTTTACGTCTTGCAAGGTAGGAACGTCATTCCCTATTAGGAGAATGTCATCCACGTACAACAATAGGAATACTACTATGCTCCCACTAACCTTCTTATAAACACATGGCTCGTCTTCGTTCTGTGAGAAACCAAACCTTTTGATTGTCTCATCAAAACGAAGGTTCCAGCTCCTCGAAGCCTGCTTCATTCCATAAATGGACCTCTAAAGCTTGCACATCTTTCTCGGGTTCCTTGGATCGACAAAACCTTCGGGTTGTGTGATGTACACATCCTCGATCAAGTTCCCATTAAGGAACGCGGTCTTGATATCCATTTGTCATATCTCATAGTCGTAATATGCGACTATGGCAAGCAGGATTCTGATAGACTTCAACATAACTACGAGCGAAAATGTCTCATCATAGTCAATAACATGAATTTGACGGAATCCTTTCGCCACAAGTCGTGCCTTATACGTGTGCACGTTTCCATCCATGTCGGTCTTCTTCTTGAAGATCCACTTGCATCCGATGGGTTTTATCCCTTCAGATGCATCAACCAGAGTCCATACTTGGTTATCTGACATGGATTGCATCTCGGACTTCTTAGCCTCGCGCCATTTCTCGGAATCGGGACTCGCCATAGCCTCTGGGTATGTGGTAGGCTCATCATGTTCTAATAACATGAGCTCCTCATTCGCAGTCACGAGAAATCCGTATCTTATAGGCTCTTGGTGAATCATGCCTGATCTTCGATGTTTACTAGTCGAAGGTTGATGATAACACGCAATATACACGACCTTTACATGAATTCGTCTGACATATTTACTCGAGTTTATGTCATCTAAGATGTTTAAATGCATGTTTAGCTTTGATGATCGTTGGTTCATATATGACTGCAGGTACAAGCAATAGGAGCGAAAGAAAAGACAAAAATCCCGAAAAAAGAATGAGCTTCAATGATGCACCCGATCGTGTCACCATGTCCCCACATGCTTGTGTCTCGTCGTCAAGAAAGCTACGATTGAATCAAGAGTCCACCCGATCGTGTGTTGGTTTAGTGCTCTATGATGTACTGATTATGAGCTTTGTTCAGATACATTCGATGTATTGATACTTTCTATATGTTTTTTTTATGAGAGTATCTTGTTCATTACATGTTCCTGCATGCTAGATCTGTTATGAAATCCATGTATCATTATGAATGATACTAAACTCCCTAGTCTTGTGTCATTATGGGAATAACGACATAATAAGACTAGTATGATGTGTGATTGATGATCACATAGATGATCATAGGTATTGGATACGATCACAATCATAGGTATTCGTTGCAGAACGGAATACTGGACTGACCCGCATGAGATTGTCACATGGACTAGAGTCATGACTTGAATCTCATACGACGATTCCATGATTGGATCCTAAGACCTGAGATATCTACAAAATCCAACATGAGGAGTTGCGTGCTGTGATTACGTCAAACGTCCTGCGTAACAGGAGGACTATAAAGGCGTGTATCAGGTACGAAACGAATCATGTACTGGATTGTAGATAGTCAAGACGGGATTTGTACCTCTCGTAAAAGAGAGAGATATCGCTAGGCCCCTCGTGTGAGCAAGACTGTAGAAATGTGTGGCCGCACTATAGACGAACGTCGTCTATTTCAGACAGTCGAACTCAGTGAACGAGAAAGCAGTCGAATCAGATAAGGTGGCTTGTCCATGCCTTATGTTCGACATATCATATCGCGATACAAAAGGATCATCAGTCGGAATCATCACTGGCTTTCGTATGATCACAAACAAACTCTATTCGAGATAAGTAGTCATAGTGTCTTGCTAGAGACCGCCTATGACTTGTATATCCGGAATAGAGATTTCGGACTATACTGCTATATCGAATGAGCCTACAGAGTCACACACGCAGGGAAGGACGAATACACGAGAGAAAACGACGGAAAACCGAGGCGGAAGGGTCC
>NW_010966179.1:36683-51525 GCF_000463585.1 Tarenaya hassleriana
AAAAGAAAAAAAAGGAGAAGAAAAATAAAACCCTAAGCCTCCAAAAACCTTGCACACAAGAGAGATCGAGATCTCTAGTCCTAGCAGACAAGTTCCAAGGTGTTGGAATCCATCCCGACGTGTGGATACGTGTAGAGGGCGAGGTAATTTCCTGCCTTTCGTGATCAGACGTGTTCTTCGATTGATACAGGCCCCGGATCGATTGAGGTAAGCGTTCTAACGTTTCTATGATTCAATAGTAGCATGGTTCTAGGGTTTCATTAAAATTTTTGTTTTATATCCGCTGCGCAAACCCTAGAATCGATCTCTTAGGAATTAGATTCGCTCATGAGATCCCAGGAAACCCCAACATCGTGTCCCACTACGGCACACGATCGGGTCATTTCGCCAAGACGAGAGTAACATCGAAGGTCCACCCGATCGTGTCACCCTGTACTCACATGATCGGGTCAAGTCGCGAAAACCTGATTCTACATCAATAATCCCACACGATCGTGTCTCCTCTACTCACATGATCGTGTCATTTACGAGATTTTTCGGGAATATTTCCAAATCTGGCCAGAAAAGAAAGACTGAACTAGGTCAAGCCACCAAGGAGGGGGCATTCAGACTTGGACGGAGGAGAGACTTAGAGCACACCAGAAAAGGGGGAGATTATCAAGAAGCAAGAGATCGGAGTAGAAGACGGAGATCACGAAACCAAGAAAATCGACTAAGAGTTTCTTCCTTATTCTATTTTACGATGTTTTGTTGTAGTGATATGAACACCGTCAACTCGATGTTTAACGAGTAGTTCCATAGCTGTAGGTTAGGGATTTGCTTTTTAGGGATCTTTGGTTTTTAATTCCAGACTTTTTGGATTTGTTTATTCTATTCAGTTTATTGAGTTGATCTTAATGTGTTTGATCTCGTTTGCCACTTGGTTGAATGAACTTAGGATTTTAATTCACATAAACATATGGGATTATAACCTAGAAATAACTCAATAAATAGGACAGATATCACATCGGGAGATGGGTATTTATCTAGAAATCATGATAGCATTCGTTCATGCATTCACAGTTTTAGACTTCAGGTTGCAGACAAAGTATGCAACCTCAGATTCTTCGCCTTCTGAATCCGGTTTCTTTGGTTCTTCATGCTGTTGTGTACCCCTGCCTCCGCTACTTCTTCTGCTCCTTCCTCTCCCCTTTCCCATTCTTCCTCTACCTCTGACAAGTGTCTTGCAACGTTTATTCTTTGCAGGGGGTTCACTCGATTCTGGTTCAACATATGAACTTCTTTTTGCCGGTCCTTGTCTTTGTTTTCTTTTCAAAGGAAATTTGAGTGGTGAAGTTTCAGAGCTAGAGTTACCTTCACGGTACCAGACGTTGGGACTGCATGAGGAACTTCCTTTGGGGTTTCAGATGGGGCTATGTCATCCTAGCTTTCTATTGGGGTTTCAGAAGGTTTTGGGAGATTCAAATCAACAATCCCAGCCTCTAAACCTTCCTCACAAGCTTGAGGGAGATCCACATCAACATTCTCACCCTTAGAACCCTCGTCACAAGCTTGAGGCAGATCCACATCAGCATTCCCACCCTTAGAACCCTCGTCACAAGCTTGAGGTAGATCCACATCAGCAATCCCACCCTTACAACCCTCGTCACAAGCTTGAGGGATATCCACATCAGCATTATCAGCCTTAGAACCCTGCTCAGAAGCTTGAGGGAGATCCACATCATCATTCGCAGTCTTGTCACCTTTCTCAACAGCTTCACGAAGATCCACATCAACATTCCCAGTTTGAGGGACATGCATAAAAACATCCGCTCCTCCAGCATGGTCTTTAGAAATTGCAGTGTTCCCCCACACATCATCATTCCTAGGTTGCACTCTATACGAAGAGTTCGCAGAGAAATGACCAGACTATTTCAGAATATCTTTCAGACAAGCAATTAACCTCGTCTTAGATGCTTAGATCGCTTGACCCATGTGATCAATGATCCTGGCCTTGGATGCTTTGATATCCTGCTTAATGAACTTCTCTAATGCATCCACTCTTGAAACTGCCGATCCTCGCATTCTTGGAGGTTCACCCTCAACCTGAGTCTCTTCTTCTTGAATTTCTTCTTGTTCTTTTCTACTTCTTCATCATCATCTTCTTCAACTATCTTAGTTTTCCCTTTTTCAAAGAAGCTCTGCATCTGGCATCAAGCTCACGAATGCTATCCCAACAGATGCTTTGCGGATTAAACTGCAAATGTTGCATCCATACACTTATCTTTGGATCACTACTTCCCTTGTAATCCTCCAGATCATACAGAAGTGCTTCTTCATCCTTTCCCACTTGTAGAATACTTTTAATACCCTGAAATAAAAAAAATATCACTTTTGACCCGTGTGACCCATGTGACTCATGTGACCCGTGACCCATGTGACCCGTGATCCATGTGATCCATGTGACCCGTGACCCGTGACCCGTACCTGTGATTCAATTCCAATCTTTTCCATTACAGCAAGGAAGGTCCATCTAAGCCCGAGTTTGATTACCCTCTTGCACATTCTAGGACAGTTTGGGTCTGCACCTGAAACATCTATGTACCACCCGTTGACACCCAAGCTTTCAATGCACTCAAAAGGCAGCAACTACAACATAAAAAAAACTAATCAAATCAATCCAACTTTCAAATAATTTCCTCGTAATTTAATGAATAACTTACCATCAAAGGGATTATAAACCCCGGGCAATGCCATTTTGTCTTTGGTTACGCACCGAGACTCTTTCGCACTTGATCAACTATTCGATCAAAAGTGTATCGACCCCATAGAAATCATTCACAGAAACGTAAATCATCAACCATGTCGAACAAATCATGGTTGATTTGTTCGGATGACAGGGCATGATCCAAGATTCTGGCCATCAAGCAGAGAATAGCCAATCTCTTACGATCTGCTGCCCTCTGGGTTGGTATATATCTCAATTTCTCCACCACATCATTCAAACAAACATTCTTACGTCCAAAAGTCTTTTTCCTGAACTCACTCTTTTTGAAGCTCTCTCATTCTTCTGGATATTTCCCACACTTCAAACCACATATAAGTGTGTGCTCAATGATTGAGTACCTCACGGGCACACCATTGAGCACGAACCACAATTCCTTCTCATCTTCCACTTTAACAGAGCGGTTAATGAGAACTCCCGCAGGCGCCATCTTTAACTGTGGATCCCATTGTGCGTGGAATAGATGTTGGAACTGTGATTCTTTCTCGAAGTACGTCCATTCATCCTATGTCAGTACTTCTTTAAGCGTCTTCAGTGTCTCATAGGGATAACACTTCGTATTGATCTTCAAATAAAACTGAATGTCTTCGAATTTGTAGACAAATGGAAGCTGCAAAATAAAATAATTGTTCGTCATTGTGATCTTTGTGACCTGGGACCTGAGACCCGTGGCTCATGTGACCTATGTGACATGTGACCCGTGTGACTCGTGTGCGGTGTTGTGAGTTATATTATATTATTACTATATAAATCTCTGTGATCCATGTGACATGTGACCCACATGACCTTGCGACTTAGAAAATCATTAAACTTGCCAAGGTATTCCGAAATCTCACACCCACACTCTAACTTTCTATTTCGAATTCTTAAAACCCAAATTATATATTTCAAAACACAAAACCCTAACTTTATATTTAGAAATCCCAAAACTTTAATTTTCAATTTCGAAATCCCTAAACCCTAAATTTCTACTTTGAAATCCCAAATCATCCAACAAGTTTAATGATTTTACTCCAGGATCAGGTCATAGAAGAAAAAAACGGAGAAGAAGATATAGACAAACCTCCTGTTTCTAATGGGAGATCTTTGTCCGACGATGACGGCGATGAACCGGCCTGAGACGCAGATGAAGACGAAACAGAAGGCACATGTGTTCTTGGATCCATGGGTGTTTGATTTTTCACACAAATCACAAGAGAGATACCGAAATTGTAAGGAAAATGACCTCACTTTTCTGAAAATCCCGGAAGAGAAATCGCGCAAGAGAGAGAGAGAGAGTTTTCGAAATGCTGCAAGAGAGAGAGATCGGGTTGCAAGAGAGAGTGAGAGTTTACCGAGGGAGAGAGAGAGCGTTTTTTTTTAATTCTTAAAAAGTTAGTCGTTTTTTAATCGAAAAGGTATGGTTCTTTTCGTCTATAGCTTATTTTAGTTTTTATTTTTTTTAGATTTATTTTTTGAGGGTAGACTATGAAGTAAGAATAACATTTTAAGGGCATTTCTGCTTATATTCCCCAATAAACAAATACTAAGCGATAAAAAAATAAGCTTAGATTATATTATATGTATAACAAATGAAATAAAAGACAAAATTCCTTTTTTGTCTTGAACACGAAGTGCTGACCGAAAGAGGAAAATCAAAGGCTTTTGAATTGAAGTTCTTTCTCCACCTTATTGGCCCACACGTCTCAGATCCTCTCCGGAATTCTGTGTTCGAGAGAATCCCATCCCACCCATGCTATTCAATTTCCTCGAATTTCTTTCTTTCGATTCAATCTAGGGTTTTTTTCTTCCTTTGGTTCTTCTAATCTGGGAAAGTATCTTCGATCTAGGTTTTGATCCGGAACAACGATGATTCAGCTCCTGTACACAGTGATCTTCGCCGAAGTTGCGTTAATCATGACGCTTCTCTTCAAGACGCCTCTTCGGAAGCTTGTGATCATGACGCTCGATCGGATCAAGCGTGGTCGCGGACCCGTCGTCGTCAAAACCATCGCCACCACCGTCTTCGTCGTCCTTTTGTCCAGCGTTTACAGTATCCTCAAGATCCAGCGAGGATCCGTGGAATCTGGCGTCCTCAGTCCCACCGATCAGATCCTCATGGCGAAACACATGCTCGAAGCTTCTCTAATGGGTATTGTTCTAATCGTCTTCTCGGTCTCTGTATTTTTAACTTCCGATTTTGAATCGTTTAACGGGTTGATCGAATTCATGTTCTTCGGTAATGGGTCGGGATTATTGAGGAATGTAGGAGTCTGATCCTTCGTAGTTCCCTGATGTTGATGTCTAATGCTCTCATAGAAGTTCGATTCCTAAGATGCAAACATGGGAAAATCTTCGTGTTCGTCGGAATCGTCATATCCTTTGCAATTCTAAAATTTGTTCGTCTGATTTCAAACTTTGCGTCCGTATGTTCTTGTTGCCCTGTGATTTGTCTGATAGAATAATTGAGAATTGAAATGCTGTTTCTGGTTTGGTCGCGTTCATAGCTTATACGGGATCGCTTTCTGTCCTGTTTTAGCTGAAACCCGTTTATGGATGTTTGTTGAAACACGATATCCGAATCAATGTTTTGATCTTATACTTGAGATCATTGTCATTCACAATGTAGGGTTTCATGAAACTCAAAGATGGAGTTCGTTTCCATCATCTGTGGTGTAACATTTCTTTGTTGCGCTTGATCGATTGTGACTTCGTAATTGCAGGATTCGTGCTCTTTCTCTCTCTGATGATTGACCGGCTCCACCATTACATCAGAGAACTCCGCTTGCTGAGGAAGACAATGGAAACTGCAAAGAAACAAAACCGGGGTTTCGAGGATGGGAAAAACGCAAGCGCTGAGGAAGTCAAAGCCCTCGGGGAGGAAGTTGCGGCGTTAAAGGCGAAGATAAAGAGATTGGAGTCTGAATGCGAAACGAAAGGAAAAGAGCTGAAATCCGCTCAAGCCGAAACAGAGGCTCTGAGAAAGCAAGCGGACGGGTTCCTTCTGGAGTATGACAGGCTTCTTGAGGACAACCAAAATCTCAGGAACCAGTTGGAGTCGATCGACCAGGGCCCGGGTGGAAAGAAGACAATGTGAGAGGAGGGAACATTTTGTGAAATGAAGCAAACACCAAGGTTAAAGTTACATGTAATATCTCATGTAGAGCAATGTTGAATGAAGAGGTTTGATCCTTCTTCGACCTCGACTCTTTACAAAGTTTTGAGTTTATCAGCGGAATATCAAGAATTCGTCTGAAATGTCACCTCAATTTCAACAGTACGTCTTGGAAAATAAAGATCAAACTACCTTTAATAAATGACATCTTATATATAAATAAAGAGGTTTAAAGTATATATCATACAGAGATTTTCTTAATTTTCATTGGTTCGATGTCACGCAATTTATCCCGCTCATCGTGTCACATATAACCCTCAACGTCACTTCACACTCTCACCATGGTTTGTCTTTTTTAGTGCTTCATACAAGTTCGGTTCACTTCCCGGTCCGTTGGGCGGGGCCCGTTTGCTCCATGATGGTTCCTCTGTCGAATTCCATTTGTTCCTGTTTATTTATGTCAGCGAGTCGATCGTGATCTTAATGGGCCGTTCTTGGGCCGAGCAAAATTCGGACACGATCGGTCGATCGTGGGTTTAGAATGATCGATCGATTCGTCCCTCGATGATCGGTCGCGGGTTGTCTCCTTCAATTTTTCCTGAGTTGAACTATCGTGCCATCGTCGTAACGCGATGGATGGATCGCGCGTCACGATCGATCGTCTCGTCTGTTCAGACGAAATTCTCTGATTTCTTTGCCGATTTCATCCAATTTTTCTTCCATTTTCATCCTCAACTTCAACCCAACATTCCTAAACCCATAAATTATCTAAAAACACCAACTTCTACCATTAGACGGTGAGAAAGAAATAACCGAAACCAAACCGAACCACTCACCATTTCCCGACGATGCTTCTGGCGGTGTGGACGGTGGCCGTGTGAAGGGTCTGATGGTGTTGCTCGAAGTTGGTGGAAGCTCCGATTGGATTCCTCCGGTGACCGGAACCGCATGGGCAATGTCTCTCTCTCCTTCTCTCCCACTCGTGTCTGTGGGATTTTCGTCGAACGTATTCGAGAGAGAAAGAACGAAGACTTGTTTTAAGCTAAAGGAGCTAGGATCGTGTGGAGCTGTTTGAGGGACACGAGTGGCGTGATTTGGGTGATTTCCGTGGAAATTTTCGCCCAGTGGCGGTTTCAGTCCATCACGATTGCGCCATCTGATGGCCGATCGGTCGATCGTGTTTGCATCAACGATCGCGCCACCGTTAGTAACGGTCGATCGTGACCTGTTTCACGATCGAGCGATCGCCTCCGATCGATCGTGTTTCTTCTTCCATAATTCCTTTTGTCATTTTTGATCGTTTCTATGTCAATTCGATCCATTTTATCCTAGAAAATAAATTAAATAATCTTTTCCGGGATCGAAGTATTATAAATCTTCCCTTTAAAATGAATTTGTCCTCGAATTCGGAATTGCAAGATCGAATGAAGTTTCATATTATGAAAAAAAAAACAGTAATTTTTTTTGTCAAATTGAAAAAAGTTTAGTGTTTGTTTCCAGATTTTTCCCGGTGAAATTCAATTTAGAAGTTAATTCTGAATGATCCCAACTATACTATGTATATTCCTTTTATAATATTATTATTTTCATTGAACGATTCTTTCGAGAATCTCTCTAGGCTTTTCATGGGTGATATACCCTTGTCTCTCTCCATTTCTTTATCCGCCACGATCCAGCCACAACTATCGAACAGAGCCACATTTTGATGCGTCTCTCCACCGATCGTAACCTTTCTTCAACGCTGGAGACCCAAGAGACTGCCCGAGATGGCAGAAGAAGATTACCGGTGGAGAACCCTCACGGGTAAAATCCAAGTGTTCTTCTCTGATCTGTTGGTTATTGTGAATTCCTCTCAAAGAGTAAGTCTAACACCTCACTCTTCGTACAAATACACTAATCAATATAGTCACATATGACCCACACAAATACATTATCACACCCTTGTCTTTGGCGTATTCCTCTCAGAGAGATTCTCTCTCTCTTTCCTTTGAATACACAAAAATACTCACACATAAAAGACAAAGAGAACAATAATAAACAAACTGCAACTCTCTATAATTTTTCTGCAACATAATATACATATGCACGAAATGTAACTGTGCAAATAGTTACTCACCCACTAAAACATTAAACTACATTTAAAACTTCCATAAAAATGCAATACGTAACATAAACCAACTAATACACATAAACCATATAATATAAAATACATGCAAAGTCTTCTAAACATAATTTGAGCCACAAATACTAACAAACTCCTCCTTGGCTCAAAATCCTTCAGAAACACCAATCAATAGAGCAATCAAAAGAGTTATTCCTCTTCTTTTTCTTCAACCATATTTGCTTCAACTTCAACATTCTCTGTGTTCTTTTCTTTGCAAATCTTCTCAACATGTCCCATTTTACCGCATTTCCTGCATTTAACATCAGGTCTTTTCCAACATCTCCAATATGGATGACCTTTCTTACCACAATGCTTGCACGGTTTAATGGATTGCTCACCAAATTTTTCATTTCCTGCAGAATTTATTCTTCCTTTTGCTATTAAAGCACCTTCCACCGAATCCTCCTTTCTCATAAGCCTTCTTTGTTCTTGTGCTTGAAGGGCACTAAGAACCTCTCAGAGCTTGATTTTTGACATATCTTTAGTGTTTTCCAAAGATGTCACCGTTGCTTCAAACTTTTCCGGTATAGAAACTAGAATTTTTTGCACAATCTTAACATCTTCAACTTTAGTGCCAATAATTCTTACCTTGTTGATTATATCGACAAGACGATCAACATAATCTTTTACTGACTCTCTTCCCTTCATTTGTTGTCGCTCAAACTCTCGCAACAAATTCATGACTTTCATTTCGTTGATTTTTTCGTCCCCTTCATACTCCTTCTTCAAGAAATCCACATCTCTTTGGCATATTGCAACCCCATGATCTTCGTGAAGATTGACGGTAACACTGCCGAGAAGATGCAAGACATGGCCTTTGCTTTACTCGCCATTCTCTCCTTGTACAGCTTTATTTGATTCGATGTAGGATTAGCACCCAACGGAGTAACTTCATAGTCCTCTTCTACGGCTTCCCACAGATCCGAGCCCTTCAAAAACGCTTTCATCTTCACAAACCAGACTTGGTAATTCTCACCATCAAACACCGGAACGGGAAGAGTTACACCAACACCAGCAGTGATTGCGACTTCTGGCTACTATGGATGATTGAAAAAATGATTGGTGGAATCACAATCGCAACAAAACGTTAATAGTCTAATCACAACTAAAAAGTTGCGTTATGATAATGGTTTTGCAACGTTTTTTTTAAATGACCAAAATATCCCTAATATTAATTAATATAAATACACATGTATATTATATATAAATACATTCACATACATATAGATACAATACATATATATACATATATACATATATATATATATATGCATATATATACATATATATATATATATTCATATATATACACACATATATATACAAACAAACACATATACATACATATATATGTATATATATATTCGCAATAGTCACCAACAACAGTTTTTTTATTAGTCAATACCAATCACCTTGAATCATCAACAAACATATCATAAACGTTCACGGCGATTGCGATTCCATCAATCAATAACTCAGATGATCTGGTATTTGTGACACCTGCAACTTGTATCCCACAATACGGGTTGTGCCACATGGACAATTAAAACAAAACACAATTCCAAAAATCTGCGGCTACTGCTGCTCACGATCTGAAACGTTGCGTAACAACGTCCTAAGTTAATTGCTTAGAGAGTGAACTCGAGCATAACCCGGAGTTCTATTCTCATTTAATCAAGGAAAGCAATACATATATACGCTAATAATCTAACAGGTATGAATCGAAACATGGAATCACAAGTATCACATCAGCAATCACAATCAAGTCCGTACGACAAGTCACAAGACGTAGTCCGTCAAATCTCTACTTAGTTTATTTGACTAATAACGTTTACACGTTACATATATAGGTGCTTATGTTTTTTTTTATAATCAGGATGGTTCTCCGGGTCTTCGACCCGACTACATTCACCCTAGGTCCGGAATCAGTCTTTGTATATGGACCATTGTAGTCCAGAAATTATATTTCTCTCCACCAATGGAATCGAACTCAGAATCTTGAGGATTTTCGATTAGAGTACAGAGAATTATATATATATATATATATATATATATATTAAAAAAAATTTCTGGATTGTTACAGTATCACAATAATTTATTTCTTATATGGCCTTCTCGAGTTTCAAGTTTGGTTCTAGAATTGAGCTGATTTGTGATGGATTCCAAGAAAGTCTCAATTGAGGAGCTGACGTGGATTTATGAAATGTGAGTTTCATGGGGTTTTGAAGGTTATATTTGTAATTTCAAACTTGAGATCGTTAGTTTAAATTTTGAAGCATTTAAGTTGAGAGAGAGAGAAAAAGAAACATGTTTTTCCAAAAGTTCGCAACGGATTCTTTTAACTAGGGATATTTTTGTTGTTTTTTTTTTAAAAAAAAAATTGGATTTGAAGTACATGTATTATTTTAGGGATAGTTTTGATATATTTCCGTTTCAAGGTCATACCAAAAAAAAAATTCCGCTTTAAGGGTATGTTTGTAATTTCGGACTTGGGGTCAGTGTTGAATAACGGAAAAGGCCAGTTTCGACTCTGCGATATAAAATAGGGGAGCTCACGATGCATTCTGTGTGAGTTTCATGGGTGTTTTTCTCTCCAGTTAAATTCGCAAAATCCGATCGAATCAGCAGCACGACACATCACCAAAACTCTTACACAACAACAAATGAAGGGAGAACGATTGATTTACTCCGTTACTGACTCCATCCCGAGCAAACTCCTCATCTCTTCCTCGTCGAATATCTCCGACCACAAATCTTCCTCGTCTCCTCCTCCTCTGCCGCCACCGTTCATCTCGGGTTGCCTGCCTCTGCCGCGCTTTTCCAACACGCTCGCGGCCTCGTTGTACGCACGTGCCGCTATCTCCGCCGTCGGGAAAGTCCCCAACCACCTCCGAACTCTTGCTTGTGGGTCCCATATCTCCGCCGCCCATTTCCCCGATGGCCTCCGCCTCACTCCTTTGTACTTCTTCATCTTCTCCTGTATATACAACCACAGGTGTTCAGAATTAGGGTTTCGACCGATTAGCGCTCTCTTATTTTTCTCTTGATGAAAGAAGAACGGAGTGTGTGTATATATATATTTGATGGAGTGAACATATAAAAGATATATACTTTGATGGATATACACAATTATGGTTACCTTAACTTGTAAATTTTATTTAATTGCTTTCTCATATATGGTAAGTAGAGCTTGGTTGACTCTTGATGATATTAACCATTTGTTTATATAGAATTAGTAAGCCTACTATACATACATACATACATACATACATACATACATACATACATACTTCATATTGATGGACAAATACATATACATTCAAATCGAATAGAACACTCACTATAAAAGAGAAAGTAACGTACACATGTTCTTCTCCTAATGACATATTGCGGGCCGAAAGCGCAGCTGCCATAGCAATGGGCGTGGCAGAGCGGGCAAGGGCCGTGGTCGGGGACCGGAAACATTTCTCCGGCCGTAAAAATTGGTGCTGACGTGTCACCTCCGGTGGTCTCTGCCGATATCACCTTCCGAAGGGCAGAGACTATGATCTCATGCTCTTGGTCTCTCGTCATCGGAGATGGAGAAGCTGAAGATCCCATTTTCTTCAAAAGCAAGAAGAAGAGCGGGAGCAAAGAAGAAAACCCAAGATTTGAAAAATACAAATAAAAGCGTTTATTATATAGACAGATATGTAATGGCCGCGTAAGTCAACGCCAAGTCCGTATGTTTCAATCCAAACATGTCCGTACGAATATAGATGCATTTGGACAGCTTGGAATTTTACACGCGCCGACGCGCCCAATCTTGATGTTGAGTTGTATTCTTTGTTTTTTTTTGGGTAGATGAATTGTATTCTTTCATTTCCTGGGCCAAATGTGTTGAACCAATGTGGACGTCTTATGAAGCCAACTAAGTTATAAACGAAGCATGATTCAACAAGATTAAAAAAAAAAAAGATTTCAGCATGCATTCACAATCAAGAGTGTGATTGATTCAATCACGATTCTTTCCATACTTAGCTCTACGCTGTCTCTCTCTTTCCTTGTTTGTATAGGAAATGATTTATTTTCCTTTTCCCTTCTAAGTACAGGTTAGGAACATATTTTATTTTCCTCCTTTTTTTTGTCTTATTTTTCTATTTAAGTCCTTGTATATTATTTTGCAAAATCATCAAGAAATAAATTTTTTACCTGTAAATTATATTTAAAAAAATTATAGAGTAATGTTTCTTGATATCTTGCCAGTTAAATTCAGGAGAAGCAGAAAATCCAGGTGTAAATTGAGAGTAACAAATTCGTCAAGCTTACAGCAACTCCAAATATCAAAGCCATAGAAGTCCACGACAGGCGGCGACTGGCGAACCCTAGGGCGACACATGCCTTCCTCTGAAGACTCCGCGACGAGTTCCCTGCTGGCCGGCGGGCCAGCCAGTGAGCAGCATCCCCAGCAACATCTCGCCAAATGGCAAAGAAAAAGAAATCCCCTTCCTCAAAAGCTCCTCGTCGAGCAAAATCTGCACCGCCCACCCCTGTCGGAGCTAATACTCCACCGTCTCCCCCCTCTTCATCCCCACTAGTGCTTCCTCCACCTCATCCCTCTCCTCCTCAGACCTCCCCCTCCCAGATCCCCAACCCTAGCACTATCGCAGCCCCCCCCCCCCCCCCCCCCCCCCATTGACCCACGGATCCCAAATTCCTCCAGCTCAGTTAACACCGGCCCGAATCCCCCTCTTTTTACCCCAGATTTTCTCCAACCACATGATTTTCCTCCGTTACCTAGCTCACAGAAACCGCTCATCACCTCTTCCATCACTCCATCCCAACCGTGCGGGCAAGGCACCCTCCCTGCTAAGGAAAGCACCCCCCATCCTCCCCATTCTAGCCCCCAATTTCCGTGGGCTAAGAGGCTAAGGCCACGGCCTGCATCCCGCAATCTGTCGAGGATCGCAGCCCCAACTTACACGAATGATGGAATTCCCAGAATTCGTGTTCCGAGCTCAGTCTTTTTGGAAGCTTCCAAAGTTTGGGAAGGCTATCTCATCTGTCAGTTTTACGGCATGGCCCCTTCTGCTTCTAAGGTCTTTCAAGCTCTCAACCCCATATGGGGTAAACGAGGGAAGCTGATTGTACGCAGAGTTAGCAACTCCGCATGTCTTGTTCACATCCCAGATTTGGCCACTAGAGAATGGGTTTTGGAGGTGGGCATATGGCGCGTCGCAGACGTTATGTTCATGCTTTCTGAGTGGACCCATGTTGCTACTCTTCGGAAGCCTGTTCTGAGCTCTGCCCCGATATGGGTCACCCCCAAGCACATCCCGGCTGAGATGTACTCCCTCAAAGGTATTAGTTACATCGCATCAGGCATTGGTGAACCCTTACATACGGATAAAATGCGACTTGACCCCTTACACATCGGGGAAGCCCGAGTCAAGATTGAAGTCCAGTTAGGAGGCCCTTTTCTGCAAACTGTTGAAATTGAAGACGACAGTGGCGAGGTCATCAGAATCCAGGTTGAATACGTCTGGCTCCCTCTTCGGTGTTCACAATGTAACGACTTTGACCACAAACCACCTCACTGTCCGGGCATAGTCCAGCCTAGTGGCACTATGGTACCGACCACTTCCAAATCTTTGAACCAGACTACCATGACCCAGAATCCTATAAATCCCTTACCCAAAACTCCCCAAGAGGCTGCTGTTGGGTTTCCTGGGATCTCATAAGCGAATCCTATTCCTAAGAGATCAATTCTAGGGTTTGCGCAGCGGATGTAAAACAAAAATTTTGATAAAACCCTAAAACCTATCATGCATGATCTTGTAGAAAACGATAGAACGCTTACCTCAATCGATCCGGGGCCTGTATCAATTGATATGTGTTGGTTTAGTGCTCTATGATGTACTGATTATGAGCTTTGTTCAGATACATTCGATGTATTGATACTTTCTATATGTTTTTTTATGAGAGTATCTTGTTCATTACATGTTCCTGCATGCTAGATCTGTTATGAAATCCATGTATAATTATGAATGATACTAAACTCCCTAGTCTTGTGTCATTATGGGAATAACGACACAATAAGACTAGTATGATGTGTGATTGATGATCACATAGATGATCATAGATATTGGATACGATCAAATCATAGGTATTCGTTGCAGAACGAAATACTGGACTGACCCGCATGAGATTGTCACATGGACTAGCGTCATGACTTGAATCTCATACGACGATTCCATGATTGGATCCTAAGACCTGAGATATCTACAGAATCCAACATGAAGAGTTGCGTGCTTTGATTACGTCAAACGTCCTGCGTAACAGGAGGACTATAAAGGCGTGTATCAGGTACGAAACGAATCATGTACTGGATTGTAGATAGTCAAGACGGGATTTGTACCTCTCGTAAAAGAGAGAGATATCGCTGGGCCCCTCGTGTGAGCAAGACTGTAGAAATGTGTGGCCGCACTATAGACGAACATCGTCTATTTCAGACAGTCGAACTCAGTGAACGAGAAAGCAGTCGAATCAGATAAGGTGGCTTGTCCATGCCTTATGTTCGACATATGATATCGCGATACAAAAGGATCATCAGTCGGAATCATCACTGGCTTTCGTATGATCACAAACAAACTCTATTCGAGATAGGTAGTCATAGTGTCTTGCTAGAGACCGCCTATGACTTGTATACCCGAAATAGAGATTTCGGGTTATACTGCTATTCGAATGAGCCTACAGGGTCATACACGCAGGGAATGACGAAACCGCACGAGAAAACGATGAAAAACCGAGACAGAAGGGTCTGGAACGGACGGACCGGAAG
>NW_010966179.1:61140-62709 GCF_000463585.1 Tarenaya hassleriana
CGTCCTGCGTAACAGGAGGACTATAAAGGCGTGTACCAGGTAAGAAACGAATCATGTACTGGATTGTAGATAGTCAAGACGGGATTTGTACCTCTCGTAAAAGAGAGAGATATCGTTGGGCCCCTCGTGTGAGTGAGACTGTAGAAATGTGTGGCCGCACTATAGACGAACGTCGTCTATTTCAGACAGTCGAACTCAGTGAATGAGAAAGCAGTCGAATCATATAAGGTGGCTTGTCCATGCCTTATGTTCGACATATGATATCGTGATACAAGAGGATCATCAACCGGAATCATCTATGGCGTTCGTAAGATCACGAACAAACTCTATTCGAGATAGGTAGTCATAGTGTCTTACTAGAGACCGCCTATGACTTGTATATCCGGAATAAAGATTTCGGACTATACTGCTATATCGAATGAGCCTACAGGGTCACACACGCAGGATCACAAACAAACTCTATTCGAGATAGGTAGTCATAGTGTCTTGCTAGAGACCGCGTATGACTTGTATTACCGGAATGGAGATTCTGCGTTTTACTGCTATTCCGGATGAGTCTACAGGGTCACACACAATAGGGATGGACAAGTACGTGTGCTAAATTATCCCGATTAGGAATCCTAATTGGATTGAGATTCCTAATTGGAATAGGAATCCTAATGGGATTAGGAATCCTATTATGTATAGGAATCCTAATGAGATTAGAATTCTATTACATCTAGGAAACCTAATGAGATTAGAATTCTAATAGGTTTAGGAAACCTAATTAGATTAGGATTCCTAGTAATCTATTCCTTGTCAAATTAGGATTTTTTGAAAGTCTATATAAGGAGAATGTCTTCTAGGGTTTTAGATGAAGGAAAAAGAAGAAGAAAAATTAATACATATTTTTCAGTTTAGAATTAGATTCTAAGCTTTGAAAAATAAAACCCTAAGCCTCCAAAACCTTGCACACAAGAGAGATCGAGCTCTCTAGTCCTAGCAGACAAGTTCCAAGGTGTTGGAATCCTTCCCGAGGTGTGGATACGTGTAGAGGGCAAGGTATTCTTCCTGCCTAGAGTGATCGGACGAACAGATCAATTGATACAGGCCCCGGATCGATTGAGGTAAGCGTTCTAACGTTTCTATGATTCAATAGTAGCATGGTTCTAGGGTTTCATTAAAATTTTTGTTTTATATCCGCTGCGCAAACCCTAGAATCGATCTCTTAGGAATTAGATTCGCTCATGAGATCCCAGGAAACCCAACAGATATGTTCGTCCGATCACTGTAGGTAGGAAGAATACCTTGCCCTCTACACGTATCCACACCTCGGGATGGATTCCAACCTTTGGAACTTGTCTGCTAGGACTCGAATCTTCTATTCGATGATGTGTTTTGAGAAAACGAGATGTAGATCACTTCTTCAACCCTCTAAACTCTCCAAAAAGGTCTGAAAAAGTTCTGACGGGTCAGTCCGTTCGGTCCAACACTTGGTCCGTTCGCACTGAACTCTCTAGTCCGTTCGGTCCAACAATTTGGTCCGTTCGGACTAGATGCTCCGGTCCGTTCGGTCCACTCCTAGACTGG
>NW_010966179.1:65547-71022 GCF_000463585.1 Tarenaya hassleriana
CGTTCCATTGTGGTGTTCCAGGAGGTGTTAATTGTGATACAATACCACAATCAACCAGATAGTCAGTGAACTCTTGGCTCATATACTCGCCACCACGATCGGATCGAAGTGTCTTGATCATCTTGCCAAGCTGGTTCTGTACTTCGTTTCTGAAGGCCCTGAACATTTCAAGTGTTTCAGATTTATGTCTCATCAAATAGACATAACTGTATCGACTGAAATCATCAGTGAACGTAACGAAGTACAGATAACCTCCTCTAGCTGGACAGCTCATTGGTCTGCATACATCACTATGTATCAGATCCAATAACTCTGTGGCTCTCTGTCCTTTGCCCTTGAAAGGATGCTTTGTCATCTTGCCCTTTAAACAAGACTCGCAAGATTCAAGAGACTCAAAGTCAAAAGAATCCGGAAGACCTTCAGAATGAAGCTTCTGTATGCGTTTCTCGTTTATATGGCCTAGACGACAATGCCAGAGGAAGGTCGGGTTTAAGTCGTTCGGCTTAAACCGTTTAGTACTCACGCTATAGATGGACGATGTTGAGTTCGAAGGCTGATCATTCAAGACGTATAAACCATTAACTAGATAACCATTACCATAGTAAATACTGTCTCGATAAATCATCAAACTCGAGTTCTCAATCACAAATCTAAAACCATCCAAATCCAGACATGAAATAGAAATAATGTTTATGCTAATCACAGAAACATAGTAACAATTACTAAGCTCTAAAACAAGTCCAGAAGGAAGATGCAAATCGTAAACGCCAACACACAATGCAGCAACTCTTGCTCCATTTCCGACGCGTAGATCCGCTTCTCCCTTAGCTAGCATCCTACTTCTTCTTAGTCCCTGCACATTTCCACAAATGTGTGAGGCAGTTCTGATATCCAATACCCACGAAGATGTAGTACAGATGTTAGCTTCTATAACATGAATACCAGAGGCAGAAGCTTCAACAAGCTTCTTATCCTTCAGATCCTCAAAGTAAATGTGACAATTACGCTTCCAGTGTCCAGACACTCCGCAGTAATGACAGTCACCCTTATCGGGCTTAGGCTTAGGCGTAGAGGCAACTTTTGCCTTTTTCGCCGCCTTCTTTTTAGCTTTCCCCCGCCGCTTCTTGCTGGAGTTATTCTCAACAACAAGCACAGTCTTGGGCACCACAATATCCTGCTCGGCCGATTTCAGCATCCCATGCAATTCGGCTAAGCTCTTAGTCATCCCGTGCATATGGTACTCCATCATGAACTGGTTATAGTCCTCGGGTAATGACATCAGGATCAAGTCTGCAACCAAGTCACCATCGAAGTTCACTCCCATACGCTCAAGTTCCTCAACATGAGCTCTTTTCTCAACAACAAGCACAGTCTTGGGCACCACGATATCCTGCTCAGCCGATTTCAGCATCCCATGCAGTTCGGCTAAGCTCTTAGTCATCCCATGCATATGGTACTGCATCACGAACTGGTTATAGTCCTCGGGTAATGACATCAGGATCAAGTCTGCAACCAAGTCACCATCGAAGTTCACTCCCATACGCTCAAGTTCCTCAACATGAGCTCGCATGTTGAGGACGTGGGTGTTGACAGAGCTGCCTCTCGACATCTCCGTCTTCACTAGATGATATGCACCTCGTTCACCTAAAGGCTTCTCGGTGAACTATGGGGAAAGAAAAGGTACTTTGTTTTGGGATTTTTTCGTGGGATAATGACTCAAACCTGAGGTTCTGGTCCTAGGACACTCACTCTAAGATTTAGGGTCGAAAATTACAGAAGAAATGAAGAGAAAACATATAGTATGCTCTCGGACACACCAAGAGAAGCTCAGACACACCAAGCAATGTAAACCTCGGACAAACCAAGAGAATTCAAGAAAATACTTAGATTTTTGATTCAAAGATGGTTCCCAAGCTTACAATTTCGTGCTCTAATATAGGAGAAGGAAGAAGATTGCAAAAAGGAAAGAAAATAACTCAGCAACATGAAAAATGGAAAAAAGATAAAAAATGGAAATTGTCTCTAGCTAGAAAAGGAAACTTCGAGATTGTTTCTTGCTGAATCACCAACGGCTAGGAGTGAATTTGGCAAGAAGGAGATCTGATTTTCCAAGTCATTTGCTAGCTCACGAATCTTCCTTATTTGTGTTGATGATGAGGCTTGAAATCTTGGCTAATTCCCTTATTTGTTGTTGCAGATTGATGATGTGTCTTTGAGGTGGAAATTTGCCTAAATTTGAAGCCTCTTCTTCATGTGGAGACTTGTCCTTGTATAGATGAAGTGCAGGTCCAGATTTTCCAAGTCTCCAAGGAACAAATTCAGCTCATATTCTCGGTCAATGCAAGACCGAGAATCATCCACGCCTTCTTGCTTGTTTCGTCCTTCTTGTTCGTGTTTTGCTCGATCCAATTGGCCATGAGTCTCCTCACTTTGGCCTGCCATGCTCGTGTCTTAGACTGTGTGAGGGGTGGCTCCGGTATAGGTGGAAAGATGGCCTCGGTGTTGTTGGTTTCTTCTTCCGAGCTCGCCTCCTCCTCCATGCACTCCTTGCTCTCATCCAATCCATTGTGCTCATCCATGTCCATGGTTAGATCGATGACCTCATCATTCCCTCCCCGTTGGACGGGTTTTGCCCTCAAAACGGATTCACCTACATCAAACGGAAGTAGATCAGTTACATTGAAAGTAGAAGACACATTATACTCACCGGGTAACTCCAAGCGGTAGGCGTTGTCATTGATCTTCTCACTGATCCGGAAAGGCCCATCTCCTCTCGGTGCTAGCTTTGAGCTCCTCTTGCGTGGAAATCTCTCGGGCCTAAGGTGCAGCCATGCCCAATCTCCAACTTCAAAAGTGATCTTCTTACGTCCCTTGTTGGCTTGACGTGCGTATTGCTCCGTTCTCCGCATCACATTGTCTCGAACATTTGCATGGAGCTTCTTGATCAGATCAGCCTTCTTCTCTCCATCAAGGTTGGTTACTTCGCTGCTTGGAATAGGTGCTAAGTCCAATGGCGTGAGAGGATTGAAACCGTAGACCACTTCAAAAGGTGAATGCCGTGTTGCGGAGTGTGTTGCTTGGTTGTATGCGAACTCCACATGTGGAATGCAATCGAGCCAATTCTTCAAGTTTCTCCCAATGGTGGCTCGGAGTAGGGCAGCCAATGTGCGGTTCACCACCTCGGTTTGGCCATCGGTTTGTAGATGGCATGTGGTAGAGAACACAAGTTTCGTCCCAAGCTTCCTCCAAAGGGTCTTCCAAAAGTAGCTCAGTAACTTGGTGTCACGATCGGAAACAATGCTCCGGGGTAATCCATGAAGGCGGACAACCTCTTTGAAGAACAAGTCTGCTACATGTGAAGCATCATCCGATTTAGCACATGGAATGAAGTGCGCCATCTTCGAAAACCTGTCAACCACAACAAAAATCGAATCGTGTGGGTGTGTCTTAGATTTGGCTTGATGGCATGTAATGCATCTAGCGACAAATCTTTCGACATCCCGTTTGAGATGCGGCCAAAAGAAATGCTCCTTGACGATTGCAAGCGTCTTTTCCACGCCAAAATGTCCCATGAGAGCTCCACTATGCGCCTCTTGTAAGATAAGCTCCCGCATTGAGCACTTTGGAATGCATAGTCTCCTTTCCCGAAAGAGATAATCAGCCTCCTTGTAGAATGATCCATGAGCTCCCTTAGCGCACTCCTCGTAGATGTCTCCGAAATCGGAATCATCACGGTACAGCCCCTTGATGTGTTCAAATCCAAGCATCTTAGCCTCCATGATCGAAATCAAAGCATTCCGCCTTGACGACGCATCGACTACCACATTGTCTTTTCCCTTTTTGTACTTGATCACGTACGGAAATGTCTCGACATACTCCAACCACTTAGCATGCCTCCTTTTGAGCGTAGATTGGCCTTTGAGATGCTTCAACGTCTCATGGTCGGTATGAATGATGAACTCCTTCGCCAAAAGATAGTGCTGCCATGTTTATAAGGCATGAACCAAGGCATAGAGCTCCTTGTCGTAGGTAGTTGAGCGTTGCGCCACTCAATTTCTCGCTAAAGAACGCCACGGGTCGTTTCTCCTGCATCAAAACAGCCCCAATACCAATTCCGGACGCATCACATTCAATTTCGAATACCTTATCAAAGTCGGGAAGGACTAAGACGGGTGCACTCGTGAGCTTGTCCTTCATGGTATCAAAAGCCTTCTCTTGTTCTTCTCCCCACTCGAATGCTTTATCCTTCTTGATGATG
Organism: Tarenaya hassleriana; assembly: GCF_000463585.1. Taxonomy (NCBI): domain Eukaryota; kingdom Viridiplantae; phylum Streptophyta; class Magnoliopsida; order Brassicales; family Cleomaceae; genus Tarenaya; species Tarenaya hassleriana. The sequence goes on from NW_010966179.1 coordinate 69,806, forward strand.
GATGTGAGGGGGGCTGCAAGAGTGCTAAAATCACGAACGAATCGTCGGTAGAAGCTAGCTAGGCCATGAAAGCTTCTAACATGTCCGACGGTGGTAGGGGTTGGCCATTCCCGAATAGCCTTGATCTTCTCCTCGTCTACGCTTAATCCCTGCGAGCTTACAACAAAACCTAGGAAAACTACATTAGTGTAGAAAATGCACTTCTTGAGATTGGCATAAAGCTTCTCCCTTCGGAGAGTCTCTATTACAAGCTCAAGATGTGTCACATGCTCGGATAAACACTTGCTATAGACGAGAATATCATCAAAATAAACAACCACGAATTTACCGATAAAGGCGCGAAGTATGTGGTTCATAAGCCTCATGAAGGTGCTAGGAGCGTTGGTGAGTCCGAAAGGCATGACGAGCCATTCGTACAGCTCATGTTTCGTCTTGAATGCGGTCTTCCACTCATCTCCTTCTCGCATGCGGACTTGATGATAACCACTCTTCAAGTCGACTTTTGAAAAGAGGGTTGCTCCGCTTAACTCATCCAACATATCATCGAGTCGTGGTATTGGATGGGGGTATTTGATTGTGATGTTGTTTATCGCTCTACAATCCACGCACATACGCCATGTCCCATCCTTCTTTGGCACGAGTAGAACGGGCACTGCACAAGGACTTAAGCTTTCACGTATATAACCCTTAGATAATAAATCTTGTACCTGCGTTTGGAGTTCCTTAGTCTCCTCGGGGTTCATACGGTAAGCGGGACGGTTTGGAAGTGGTGCTCCCGGCACAAGATCGATTTGGTGTTCGATCCCGCGAATTGGCGGTAATCCCGCAGGTGGTTCCTCGGGGAAAACGTCTTGAAAATGCTCTAGGAGTTTCTTAATTTCCGGGGGATACACAATCTGATTCGAACCTGCGCTCAACACTTCCTTGTACAACATTAGTAAAACCAAACGTTCATCTAGTAGAGCTTTAGTTACCGTGCTTGGTTTCATGTAGAAGTTCAGCTTTTTGTTGTTGTCTCCTTTTTTGGAGAGCTTAACTTGCATCTCGTGAACCTGTGACGGACTAAGAGGAGCCAACGATATCTTACGCTTGTTAAAGATAAAAGAGTAGTGGTTGGTCCTACCGTCGTGTTTCACCTCTCGGTCAAATTGCCAAGGGCGTCCAAGGAGTATGTGTCCCGCTTGCATTGGCACAACATCGCACATCACCTCGTCTTG
>NW_010966179.1:71338-79794 GCF_000463585.1 Tarenaya hassleriana
AACCTCCTCTTCGTCCAGGGATTCATAATCTCCCGTATCCGTAAGGATCATGACACGATTGTTTGGACAGTCCTTTGCATAATGTCCTCGTCCCCTACACTTGTAGCAAACAATCTCACGTGAACGTAATTCAACGGGAGTTGATTTGTTACCTTTAGGGCCTGATCCCGAAGATGTTGCTATGCCTTTCCCTTTGTCATGGATATTTGCCTCGGATTGGGTTGATTTGGTTGTTGGAACAGTCCCGGACTTGTTCTCACCGCGTGTATACGATTGGTTCGAAGAGGTTGTTCTTGCTCGATTAAAACGAGCTTGCTTCTTGGCGATTTGCTGCTCGATTTGGATTGAGATATGGATAAGTTCCTGCAAATCATGGTAAGCTAAACGTTCTACCTTTCGAGCAATTCGCTCCTGCAATCCATCCACAAATTGTGCCATAATCGCTTCTTCGCTTTCATCTAACTCCAATCGGTTTCGTAGGTGCTCAAACTCCTCATAGTATTCTTCAACGGTTCTAGTTCCCTGCACCAAGTTACGATATTTGCGTTGCAAGTCACGATGAAAATGGGGAGGTACATACCTCTTACGCATCATGAACTTCATCTCTCTCCATGTTGCGACAGGTTCGTATTGTGCTCTACGCCTCTCGGCTATTTCTCGATCCCACCATGCTAAGGCGTTGTCGGTGAGTTGTGCCGCTGCGTATCTAACCTTTCTCTGATCCGAATACTCATAACATTCGAAAATATTGTCTATTCGCCTCTCCCAATCGAGATAGGCATCCGGATTAATTCTGCCCGCGAATGTAGGCATTGAAAGTTTTGGATCATTACCTCGTTGGACTTGTGGTGCTTGCACGTAGTCCTCTTCCTCATCCGAATCAATCTGATGTCGATGAGCACGAGCCACCCTACGCCTTGGAAGAGGGTTTTGTGGTGCATCATATCAATCCCTTTGCGGTTCTTCTTCTTGTCTTTGAAAGTTAAATCGAATTGGTTCGGGACGACGCGAAATCTGTTATAAGAGTGTTAAACGTTCTTGGCTTTGTTTCAACGCTTGAAGGATGGTTTGGTTTGCGACTTTCTCTATCTCCCGACATGATTCTTTTTGGCTTTTCTTAAAGTGATTATCAAACCAAAATTCTGTTGGGTTTCCTGGGATCTCATGAGCGAATCTAATTCCTAAGAGATCGATTCTAGGGTTTGCGCAGCGGATATAAAACAAAAATTTTAATGAAACCCTAGAACCATGCTACTATTGAATCATAGAAACGTTAGAACGCTTACCTCAATCGATCTGGGGCCTGTATCAATCGAAGAACACGTCTGATCACGAAAGGCAAGAAATTACCTCGCCCTCTACACGTATCCACACGTCAGGATGGATTCCAACACCTTGGAACTTGTCTGCTAGGACTAGATATCTCGATCTCTCTTGTGTGCAAGGTTTTTGGAGGCTTAGGGTTTTATTTTTCTTCTCCTTTTTTTTCTTTTCCTTTTTTCTTTTCTTCTTCTTTTTCACTTTTTTTAAAACCCTAGAAGACATTCTCCTTATATAGACTTTCCAAAAATCCTAATTTGACAAGGAATAGATTACTAGGAATCCTAATCTAATTAGGTTTCCTAAACCTATTAGAATTCTAATCTCATTAGGTTTCCTAGATGTAATAGAATTCTAATCTCATTAGGATTCCTATACATAATAGGATTCCTAATCCCATTAGGATTCCTATTCCAATTAGGAATCTCAATCCAATTAGGATTCCTAATCGGGATAATTTAGCACAAGTACTTGGGTTACACAAGTCATAGGCGGTCTCTAGCAAGACACTATGACTACCTATCTCGAATAGAGTTTGTTTGTGATCATACGAAAGCCAGTGATGATTCCGACTGATGATCCTTTTGTATCGCGATATCATATGTCGAACATAAGGCATGGACAAGCCACCTTATCTGATTCGACTGCTTTCTCGTTCACTGAGTTTGACTGTCTGAAATAGACGACGTTCGTCTATAGTGCGGCCACACATTTCTACAGTCTTGCTCACACGAGGGGCCCAACGATATCTCTCTCTTTTACGAGAGGTACAAATCCCGTCTTGACTATCTACAATCCAATACATGATTCGTTTCGTACCTGATACACGCCTCTATAGTCCTCCTGTTACGCAGGACGTTTGACGTAATCAAAGCACGCAACTCCTCATGTTGGATTCTGTAGATATCTCAGGTCTTAGGATCCAATCATGGAATCGTCGTATGAGATTCAAGTCATGACGCTAGTCCATGTGACAATCTCATGCGGGTCAGTCCAGTATTCCGTTCTGCAACGAATACCTATGATTGTGATCGTATCCAATACCTATGATCATCTATGTGATCATCAATCACACATCATACTAGTCTTATTATGTCGTTATTCCCATAATGACACAAGACTAGGGAGTTTAGTATCATTAATAATGATACATGGATTTCATAATAGATCTAGCATGCAGGAACATGTAATGAACAAAATACTCTCATAAAAAAAAAACATATAGAACAAGAACATGTAATGAATAAAATACTCTCATAAAATCACATAGAAAGTATCAATACATCGAATGTATCTGAACAAAGCTCATAATCAGTACATCATAGAGCACTAAACCAACAATCTCCCACTTGCTCTAATCATGAACTGCTAAACATCTAATGCCCATATCCCTGACATGACCCTCATGCTTCGACGAAGGGAGAGGCTTCGTCAATGGATCGGCAATGTTGTCATCTGTCGACACTCTGCAAATGTGTACGTCTCCTCTGTCTATGATCTCCCTGATGAGGTGAAATCGTCTGAGTATGTGTTTGGATCGTTGATGGGATCTGGGTTCTTTCGCTTGTGCGATCGCTCCATTGTTGTCACAATACAGAGCAATGGGGCTATCAGCACTCGGAATGACACCCAAGTCACCAACAAACTTTCTGATCCAAACAGCTTCCTTTGCTGCGTCCGACGCTGCAATATACTCAGTTTCTGTAGTAGAATCTGCAACGGTCGCTTGCTTGGAACTCTTCCAGCTAACAGCGCCACCGTTTAAGCAGAAAACATAGCCAGACTGCGATCTGTAGTCATCCGGGTCTGACTGAAAACTAGCATCGGTGTAACCTCTTACAGCGAGCTCGTCTTCCGACCCACCGTATACCAAGAACACATCCTTAGTCCTTCTCAAGTACTTCAGGATGTTCTTGACGGCGATCCAGTGCGACTCACCTGGATCTGACTGGTATCTACTCGTAATGCTCAACGCGTAGGATACATCTGGTCGAGTACAAAGCATGGCATACATGATGGATCCAATTGCCGAAGCATATGGAATCCGATCCATGCGTTCTCGCTCATCAGGTGTCGTAGGACACTGACTCTTGCAGAGAACTGTGCCACTGCTCATCGGTAAGGTTCCTTTCTTGGAATCTTGCATCTTGAACAGTTTCAAGACCTTATCGATGTAAGTACTCTGACACAGTCCTAGAAGACGCCTCGATCTATCTCTATAGATCTTTATTCCTAGAATATAGGCCGCTTCTCCTAGGTCCTTCATAGAAAACTACGTTCCTAGCCAAGACTTAACGTCTTGCAAGGTAGGAACGGCGTTCCCTATAAGGAGAATGTCATCCACGTACAACACTAGAAATACAACTGTGCTCCCACTGTCCTTCTTGTAAACACATGGCTCGTCTTCGTTCTGTGAGAAACCAAACTTTTTGATTGTCTCATCAAAGCGAAGGTTCCAGCTCCTCGAAGCCTGCTTCAGTCCATAAATGGACCTCTGAAGCTTGCACACCATCCTCGGGTTCCTCGGATCGACAAAACCTTCGGGTTGTGTCATCTACACATCCTCGGTCAAGTTCCCGTTAAGGAACGCGGTCTTGACATCCATTTGCCATATCTCATAGTCGTAATATGCAGCTATGGCAAGTAGGATCCTGATGGACTTCAGCATAACTACGGGCGAAAAAGTCTCATCATAGTCAATACCATGAATTTGACAGAATCCTTTCGCCACAAGTCGTGCCTTATAAGTGTGCACGTTGCCATCCATGTCGGTCTTCTTCTTGAAGATCCACTTGCATCCGATGGGTTTTATCCCTTCAGATGCATCAACCAGAGTCCATACTCGGTTGTCTGACATGGATTGCATCTCAGACTTCATAGCCTCGCACCATTTCTCGGAATCGGGACTCGCCACAGCCTCTGGGTATGTAGTAGGTTCGTCATGTTCTAATAACATGAGTTCCTCATTCCCAGTCACGAGAAATCCATATCTCGTTGGCTCTTGGCGAATCCTGCCTGATCTCCGAGGTTCACTCGACAAAGGTTGAATCACAACGGGCAGTGTAACAGGTTGAACTTCTTCAACTTGTTCAATCGGCTCAGCGTCTACTTGCTGCTCTCGAACTCCCTCAAGTTCGACCCTACTCCCACTGACTCTTTTGGAGACGAACTCTCGCTCCATAAAAGTCGCATTCCTAGCAATGAACACTTTGTTCTCTGCCGGAATGTAGAAGTAGTAACCCTTAGTTTCCTTAGGGTAGCCTACAAATAAACACTTATCAGATTTGGAGGACAACTTATCAGTCATCTGACGCTTCACATAAGCGTCACAACCCCAAATTCTGACAAACGATAACGCGGGACGCTTACCCGTCCATATCTCATATGGCGTCGCTTCAGCCGACTTCGTTGGACTCCTGTTTAGCAGGTATGCAGCGGTCTCTAAAGCATAGCCCCAAAAGGACTTCAGAAGGTCTGTCTGACTCATCATAGACCGAACCATGTCTAACAGTGTTCGGTTCCTCCGTTCAGACACGCCATTCCACTGCGGCGTTCCAGGAGGAGTTAATTGTGATACAATACCACAATAAAATCAGATAGTCAGTGAACTCTTGGCTCATATACCCGCCACCACGATCGGATCGAAGTGTCTTGATCGTCTTGCCAAGCTGGTTCTGCACTTCGTTTCTGAAAGCCTTGAACATTTCAAGTGTTTCAGACTTATGTCTCATCAAATAGACATAACCGTATCGACTGAAATCATAAGTGAACGTAACAAAATACAGATAACCTCCTCTAGCTAGACAGCTCATTGGTCCGCATACATCACTATGTATCAGATCCAATAACTCTGTCGCTCTCTGTCCTTCCCCCTTGAAAGGATGCTTTGTCATCTTGCCCATCAAACAAGAATCGCAAGATTTTAAGTCGTTCGTCTTAAACTGTTTGGTACAAACGTTATAGATTGACCTGTATCTTGACGGTTCATCATCCAAAACATAAAGGCCATTAATATGGTAACCTTTACCATAAAATAAGTCACCTTTATAAATGGACATACATTTGTTCTCAATAACAAATCTAAAACCATCCGAGTCTAAGTATGAAATCGATATAATGTTCTTACTGATAACAAGAACAAAATAACAATCATGTAACTCCAATACAAGTCAAGAGGTAAAGTCAGATCATAAGTCCCGACGGCTAATGCAGCAACTTTTGCTCCATTCCCAACGTGGAGATCTACTTCTCCTTTTGTCAATTGTCTACTTCCTCGCAACCCTTGCACATTTCCACAAATATGTGAGGCGCTTCCAGTATCGAATACCCACGACGTAGAAGTAAACAAATTAGCCTCTATAACGAAGACACCAGAAGTCAAAGCTTCTTTAAGCTTCTTCTTTTCCTGATCTTCCAGGTAGAGTCTACAATTTCTGTTCCAATGCCCAACGGCATGACAGAAATAACACTCTTCCTTTTCGGACTTAGGCTTAGGTTCAATGACAACGCTTGTCACTTTCCTATTGTCCTTGCTCTTGGAACGCTTCCTATTGCTGGAATTCTTTCCAACAACTACCATTTCACTCTTTCTGTGGCTCTCAACTTTCTTTTGGAATGACGCATTCAACTGATCAACTATCAAAGAATCGTCCATGTCCTCTAATCGCTTACGCAATTCCGAGGTCATGTTTCCAAACGTCAAGCTAGACTTGTCCGGATCATCATCCACATGCTTCCAATAAGCATCAATGATCGATCTAGAAGCCATGGTTAGAGTCTTATCCTTCATAAGGATAGATCGCATCGTCAACTTCGGTACAATACCAGTTAACGCTATGTCCTACAGAAAAAGACAAAACAGAACGAAAAACCACATCTACATGCAGATTCTATCAATGATACACTACCAGCTAGTCCATCATCAATCAGTGTCAATCTATCTATGATCCACTACCAGCTAGTCCATCATCAAACAATGACAACACAGATGCAAAGATAAGCTATATTCCCATAAAGAAAACTAACCCTACAATAATTTTCCATATGGGACTAAGATCCGTATTTCACACAAGAATAAATTGTTACACCTATCCTCATGCTATTTAGGTAGACATCTAATGTCAATCATATCCAATATGACTCTTAGATCCTTTATGAGACTATGATATCAAATATCATTGCATACTCGTCTCATCTGTACCATTAAGTCTCAAGTCAAACTTGACAACTTAACCCAAGATAAACCATATTCAAGCTGTAGGAACCACGATTTGCTACCCTGCCTCACAAAGATAATCCGACACGCTCAACTTTGGTATGACCCGTGTTACGGACGATCGATGCCTTGACAAGCGCTCTAGTAATGGGAGGTACACACTTAGCATTACATGAATAAGGGATTTTCAAAACCGCACCTAGATCAAGCATCTACTTTCAAGCTATGAGAACCACCATTTCTCCATCTTGCCTCACCAAGATAATACGGCTCCGGGGTCTGTATCAATTGATCTGTTCGTCCGATCACTCTAGGCAGGAAGAATACCTCGCCCTCTACACGTATCCACACGTCGGGATGGATTCCAACACCTTGGAACTTGTCTGCTAGGACTAGAGATCTGGATCTCTCTTGTGTGCAAGGTTTTTGGAGGCTTAGGGTTTTATTTTTCTTCTCCTTTTTTTCTTTTCCTTTTTTCTTTTCTTCTTCTTTTTTCCTTTTTTTAAAACCCTAGAAGACATTCTCCTTATATAGACTTTCCAAAATCCTAATTTGACAAGGAATAGATTACTAGGAATCCTAATCTAATTAGGTTTCCTAAACCTATTAGAATTCTAATCTCATTAGGTTTCCTAGATGTAATAGAATTCTAATCTCATTAGGATTCCTATACATAATAGGACTCCTAATCCCATTAGGATTCCTATTCCAATTAGGAATCTCAATCCAATTAGGATTCCTAATCGGGATAATTTAGCACACGTACTTGTCCATCCCTATTGTGTGTGACCCTGTAGGCTCATCCGGAATAGCAGTAAAACGCAGAATCTCCATTCCGATAATACAAGTCATAGGCGGTCTCTAGCAAGACACTATGACTACCTATCTCGAATAGAGTTTGTTTGTGATCATACGAAAGCCAGTGATGATTCCGACTGATGATCCTTTTGTATCGCGATATCATATGTCGAACATAAGGCATGGACAAGCCACCTTATCTGATTCGACTGCTTTCTCGTTCACTGAGTTCGACTGTCTGAAATAGACGACGTTCGTCTATAGTGCGGCCACACATTTCTACAGTCTTGCTCACACGAGGGGCCCAGCGATATCTCTCTCTTTTACGAGAGGTACAAATCCCGTATTGACTATCTACAATCCAGTACATGATTCGTTTCGTACCTGATACACGCCTTTATAGTCCTCCTGTTACGCAGGACGTTTGACGTAATCAAAGCACGCAACTCCTCATGTTGGATTCTGTAGATATCTCAGGTCTTAGGATCCAATCATAGAATCGTCGTATGAGATTCAAGTAAAAAAAAACATATAGAAAGTATCAATACATCGAATGTATCTGAACAAAGCTCATAATCAGTACATCATAGAGCACTAAACCAACAAATTCAAAGCAAAACAGAAAGTAAAATTTGAAAGGAATGAGACGAATCGGACTTACCTCTTCGCCGAAGCAGATTCTTTTTGGTGTTTTCGGTTTTTTTTTTCAAAACAAAAGCATAAAAACGAAACAAATATGAAACAAATATGCAGAAGTGAACCCTTACCTCGTTGGTCCTTGAACTGGGCTCTGGATACCAAAATGATATGCACCTCGGTCACTTAGGGGTTTCTCGGTGAACTATAGGAACGAAAGAAGGACTTTGTTTTGGAATTTTCGTGGGATAATGACTCTAACCTGAGGTTCTGGTCCTAAGACACTCACTCTAAGGTTTAGGGTCAAAAATTACAGAGGAAAACAGAAGAGAACGGATAGATTTCTCGGACACACCAAGAATGGGGCTCGGACACACCAAGCAGATTGTTTCTCGGACAAACCAAGATCAATGGACGAAATTACTCAAAGTTTTATTCAAAATCTCCCCTAAACAAAGGAGAACGTCTCTTCTTATAGGGAGAAGAG
>NW_010966179.1:86811-93362 GCF_000463585.1 Tarenaya hassleriana
ACCAGAAGTCGAAGCTTCTTTAAGCTTCTTCTTCTCCTGATCTTCCAGGTAGAGCATGTCCTCTAATTGCTTACGCAATTCCGAGGTCATGTTTCCAAATGTTAAGCTAGACTTGTCCGGATCATCATCCACATGCTTCCGATAAGCATCAATGATCGATCTAGAAGCCATGGTTAGAGTCTTATCCTTCATAAGGATAGATCGCATCGTCAACTTCGGTACAATACCGGTTAACGCTATGTCCTACAGAAAAAGACAAAACAGAACGAAAACACATCTACATGCAGATTCTATCAATGATCTACTACCAGCTAGTCCATCATCAATCAGTGTCAATCTATCTATGATCCACTACCAGCTAGTCCATCATCAAACAATGACAACACAGATGAGCTATATTCCCATAAAGAAAATTAACCCTACAATAAATTTCCATTATGGGACTAAGATCCGTATTTCACATAAGAACATGTTTTTACACTCAGTCTTATGCTATTTAGGTAGACATCTAATGTCAATCACATCCAATGTGATTCTTAGATCCTTTATGAGACTATGATATCAAATATCATTGCATACTGGTCTCATCTGTACCATTAAGTCTCAAGTCAAACTTGACAACTTAACCCAAGATAAACCATATTCAAGCTGTAGGAACCACGATTTGCTACCCTGCCTCACAAAGATAATCCGGCACGCTCAGCTTTGGCATGACCCGTGTTACGGACGATCGATGCCTTGACAGGCGCTCTAGTAATGGGAGGTACACACTTAGCATTACATGATTAAGGGTTTTTCGAAACCGCACCTAGATCAAGCATCTACTTTCAAGCTATGAGAACCACCATTTCTCCATCTTGCCTCACCAAGATAATACGGCACACCCAGCTTTGGCATGGCCCATGACACGTACGATCGAGGCCTTGACAAGTGCTTTACTTATAGTGCTTCTAGATCTAATCGGTTTCTGTGCAACGATTGTTCATAATCCGAATAGTCCATCCATTCGATTATGTAATCCCAATCTCGGAGCTCCCACTCAATCAAGCATATACTATATCTTGATTAAGTTACATGTATTCATTCACTATGGACCATCCATAAGAATGAATCATGTCTATTTGAGTTACAGTTGATCAGATTATGCAACGATTGCGTAATCGGACCTCGAAAACGAAATTTTCGGAATCTGGACTTCGGATCGTCCGTTCTGGAGGTAGAACGGACGTTCCAGGCTTGGCAGAACGTTCGGTCTCGACTGCAAAAGTCAGAACGGATGTTCTGCCTAGTAGAACGGACGTTCTGCATGGCAGAACGGACGGTCCAACCTTCCGTTCTGTGTCAATCAGTCCGTCACCCTTGGACCGTTCGTTCCGGCTTACCAGAACGGACGGTCTAGGGTAGTTCTCTGTGATCAGATCACGTTTCCCCGCGTTCTCAGTCCCGATCAGACCCGAAACTGAACCGAATTCTTCTGTACACCCAAATTTCGAATTCCTGCACTCTATGCAACATGAAACATGCAATCTACACTAGATTCAATCATCAAACATGCATAGATATCAAAGCAAACATGGATTCAAACAATTCAAATCCTAAAACATGCGTGATCGGGTTCTATGAAATCAAAACAGAGCAACCAGGCTCTGATACCATTGTTGGGTTTCCTGGGATCTCATGAGCGAATCTAATTCCTAAGAGATCGATTCTAGGATTTGTGCAGCGGATATAAAACAAAAATTTTAATGAAACCCTAGAACCATGCTACTATTGAATCATAGAAACGTTAGAACGCTTACCTCAATCGATCCGGGGCCTGTATCAATTGAAGAACACGTCTGATCACGAAAGGCAGGAAATTACCTCGCCCTCTACACGTATCCACACGTCGGGATGGATTCCAACACCTTGGAACTTGTCTGCTAGGACTAGAGATCTCGATCTCTCTTGTGTGCAAGGTTTTTTTTTTGGAGGCTTAGGGTTTTATTTTTCTTCTTTTTTTCTTCTTTTCCTTTTTTCTTTTTTCTTTTCTTAAAACCCTAGAAGACATTCTCCTTATATAGACTTTCCAAATATTCTAATTTGACAAGGAATAGATTACTAGGAATCCTAATCTAATTAGGTTTCCTAAACCTGTTAGAATTCTAATCTCATTAGGTTTCCTAGATGTAATAGAATTCTAATCTCATTAGGATTCCTATACATAATAGGATTCCTAATCCCATTAGGATTCCTATTCCAATTAGGAATCTCAATCCAATTAGGATTCCTAATCGGGATAATTTAGCACACGTACTTGTCCATCCCTATTGTGTGTGACCCTGTAGGCTCATTCGATATAGCAGTATAGTCCGAAATCTCTATTCCGGATATACAAGTCATAGGCGGTCTCTAGCAAGACACTATGACTACCTATCTCGAATAGAGTTTGTTTGTGATCATACGAAAGCCAGTGATGATTCCGACTGATGATCCTTTTGTATCGCGATATCATATGTCGAACATAAGGCATGGACAAGCCACCTTATCTGATTCGACTGCTTTCTCGTTCACTGAGTTCGACTGTCTGAAATAGACGACGTTCGTCTATAGTGCGGCCACACATTTCTACAGTCTTGCTCACACGAGGGGCCCAGCGATATCTCTCTCTTTTACGAGAGGTACAAATCCCGTCTTGACTATCTACAATCCAGTACATGATTCGTTTCGTACCTGATACATGCCTTTATAGTCCTCCTGTTACGCAGGACGTTTGACGTAATCACAGCACGCAACTCCTCATGTTGGATTCTGTAGATATCTCAGGTCTTAGGATCCAATCATGGAATCGTCGTATGAGATTCAAGTCATGACGCTAGTCCATGTGACAATCTCATGCGGGTCAGTCCAGTATTCCGTTCTGCAACGAATACCTATGATTGTGATCGTATCCAATACCTATGATCATCTATGTGATCATCAATCACACATCATACTAGTCTTATTATGTCGTTATTCCCATAATGACACAAGACTAGGGAGTTTAGTATAATTCATAATGATACATGGATTTCATAACAGAGCTAGCATGCAGGAACATGTAATGAACAAAATACTCTCAAAAAAACATATAGAAAGTATCAATACATCCAATGTATCTGAACAAAGCTCATAATCAGTACATCATAGAGCACTAAACCAACAATCTCCCACTTGCTCTAATCATGAACTGCTAAACATCTAATGCCCATATCCCTAACATGACCCTCATGCTTCGACGAAGGGAGAGGCTTCGTCAATGGATCGGCAATGTTGTCATCTGTCGACACTCTGCAAATGTGCACGTCTCCTCTGTCTATAATCTCCCTGATAAGGTGAAATCGTCTGAGTATGTGTTTGGATCGTTGATGGGATCTGGGTTCACCTAAAGGCTTCTCGGTGAACTATGGGGAAAGAAAAGGGACTTTGTTTTGGGATTTTTTTGTGGGATAATGACTCAAACCTGAGGTTCTGGTCCTAGGACACTCACTCTAAGATTTAGGGTCGAAAATTACAGAAAAAATGAAGAGAAAACAGATAGTATGCTCTCGGACACACCAAGAGAAGCTCGGACACACCAAGCAATGTAAACCTTGGACAAACCAAGAGAATTCAAGAAAATACTTAGATTTTTGATTCAAAGATGATTCCCAAGCTTACAATTTCGTGCTCTAATATAGGAGAAGGAAGAAGATTGCAAAAAGGAAAGAAAATAACTCAGCAACATGAAAAATGGAAAAAGATAAAAAAAATAGAAATTGTCTCTAGCTAGAAAAGGAAACTTCGAGATTGTTTCTTGTTGAATCACCAACGGCTAGGAGTGAATTTGGCAAAAAGGAGATGTGATTTTCCAAGTCATTTGCTAGCTCACGAATCTTCCTTATTTGTGTTGATGATGAGGCTTGAAATCTTGGCTAATTCCCTTATTTGTTGCAGATTGATGATAGGTCTTTGAGGTGTAAATTTGCCTAAATTTGAAGCCTCTTCTTCATGTGGAGACTTGTCCTTGTATAGATGACGTGCTGGTCCAGATTTTCCAAGTCTCCAAGGAACAAATTCAGCTCATATTCTCGGTCAATGCAAGACCGAGAATCATCCACGTCTTCTTACTTGTTTCGTCCTTCTTGTTCGTGTTTTGCTCGATCCAATTGGCCATGAGACTCCTCACTTTGGCCTGCCATGCTCATGTCTTAGACCGTGTGAGGGGTGTGATCACACGGGATTTTCACCGGTTTTTCTAACGTCCTACATCACACTTTGCACATACCTTAGGCATAATAGGACGTTAGATGGTCTTGGGTAGGATTCTTTTCTCCATTTTTCATGCAGGATGATCAAACGAGGATATTCACGCACAAGGCACGGAAAAGGAGCAGAATCGAGAAGACCCGGAAGGCTCAGAAAAAATGGGCGGCCCGCTCATTCTGCCGAGCGGTCGCCCATTGGCGGAATTCATCCCGAAAATTTGCTCAGAAAAAATGGGCGGCCCGCCCATTTAAACGATGTCGCTCGACGCTGAGATTACGGAAACAGGCGGTCGCTCAAGAAATCAGGCGGTCGACTGTCAGCTGTGAAGAACGAGCGGTCGCTCAAACAAACGAGCGGTCGCCCGGAATCAGAAAAACGGGCGACCCTGAAGACGAAAACGGGCGACCCTGAAGAAAAAGTGAGCGACCGCCCGTTATTAAATCCGGCCCAAAAAGGAAAAGCCCAATTTTTGAGGAGAAACCTAGTTGCTGCACTTGCATAAAAGAGGGAGTTTGAGGAGAGAGAAGGGGGACTCGACCAACTTGAAGAAAAACACCTTGGAGAAGTGAAAAAGGAGATTTGGAGACCTAGGAAACTTGGAGAAGAAGAAGACCACCATTGAAGACCATCTTGAGCTTCTCTTTTCCCTTTCTATGTTTTCTCATTTTGCTTTCTGTTTTGAAACCCTAGATATGGAGTAGTGACTTTGTTGTGGGTGAGGCATCCCCACTTTTGTATGGATACCTATGCTTAACCTATGATGTTTATGAGTTTTCTTCCATGGGTTTGATGTTTTGTGCTTAATACTATCAACTTTGGCGAAATCTTAGTTGGTGTGATGTTAGAATACATTGATCATAGGGATATGGGGATGATGCTTGGAACCAATCATCAAATGAGTGAGTTATTCACATTGGGAGATGGCGTAACTTCCTTAGGGTTCATGATAGAGTACATTAATGCATCTAGAGATCATTTAGATCATCGGGAGATGGGTAAATCGATTCTCTAGATAGTGAGTTTAAGCTCGGGAGAGACAAACTCTAGATGAAGTGCTTGAAACCCCCATTTGGAAGATAAACCCGTAGATATTGTAGTATCATCAACCGTCCATGCAAGTCTTGAGGGATCCCGAACCCACAACGCCTAGAATCATTGTTTGCAACCCCGTTAATTTTGCTTGTTTTCTTGTATTCCGACACTCATCACAAATCATATTTTTATTTAACCATCAATCTAGCTTAGGGATAGATTAACACAACCTAGTCCTCAACTACCGTATACTTGCGGATAGTGGTACGAATCGGGTAATATATATAACTCGGTGCGTGCGCATCAAGTTTTTGGCGCCGTTGCCGGGGACTAGGCGTTTTCGTGTTAGTCTAGATTTTTGCTAGATCACCATTGCTTGGATTCTTGTTTGGATCACTTTGTGCCATAACCGTTTCACAACACTTTCGGTTCGTTTTATCTCTTTGGTGCGCAGCTCCTCCGGTGCATGACAAGAAGTACCACCGGTAGAGATCAACTCGTCTTTGACCCCGAAATAGAAAGAACACTGCGTTTCGCTCGGAGACAGCAAAGACAGTGGGGAATGGCCGAAGAAATGCTGAGAGAGAACAACGCACGAAGAGAACAGCCCGATATGGCCGAAGAGTTGTTGAGAGGGGTCAATGCCCAAAGGGGTCTAGCCCAAGCACCCCCTAGAACGCTTCGAACATACACACAACCGAAGCACACTCAGTTACTGTCATGCATCAGCCGGAGACCTCTAGAAGATTTTGAACTCCTACCGCAATGTATTCAAATGCTCAACAATATGAGTTTTCGGGGGAGACCAAACGAGGATCCGAATGCTCACCTTATAACTTCAAGATGAACTGTAAGGCAATCAAGAAGGGACCGGGGATTACTCTTGAAGACGTATTCCTCGAAACTTTCCCCTACTCGCTTACGGAGAGAGCTAGAGATTGGCTCTACACTCTTGAGCCAAACTCTTATCTCAACATGGGATGAGATGGAAGAGTAGTTCCTTATGCAATACTATTCTCCTACCAAGACTCAACATGCGAGGAATCGGATTAATGCTTTTGTGCAAGAGGATGGAAAAAATCTCCATGATGCATGGGAACGCTTCAAGGAATATCAAAGAATGTGCCCCACTACAAAAAAACCTGCATATAGCGACGGAATTTGCGACAGAAATTTCCGTCGCACAGAAAATTGCGACGAAATATGACGATTTTACGACAGAACGTGGAAAAAAATTATCCGTCGCAAACAGT
>NW_010966179.1:93412-94487 GCF_000463585.1 Tarenaya hassleriana
AACGCAGCTCTTAAGGCGGTGCTAGCCGACCTTGCGGAGATAAAGGTCCAACTCGCGAATGCCAAACAAGTAGCTGTTGTGGAAGATCACAATGTAGCGCAAGTTCAACCAGGTATGTATATGATTGATCAAGAAGCGGAAGAGGCCAACTATGTCGGTCAAAACCAATACACTCATCCATCCAACCTATACAACCCGAGATTGAGGAATCATCCCAATTTCTCCTACAAGAACGCGTCAAACGCGCTAAATCCTCAACCCGCTTTTCAACAGAGCAATCAAGGACCCCCGGGTTTCCAATCAAAGTATCAGCAACAAGATCAAGGGAGTCAAGGTTACCAAGGAAATTCCAACTATAGACCACAGCAAGTGCAACCCAAGAGAGCAATCAAGGACCCCCGGGTTTCCAATCAAAGTATCAGCAACAAGATCAAGGGAGTCAAGGTTACCAAGGAAATTCCAACTATAGACCACAGCAAGTGCAACCCAAGGATCAAGACCCGGACATCAAGGATATGCTATTTCAAATCCTCCAAGGTCAAAAATCACAAGGAGTATCCATTGGGAGCATTGAAAATGAGCAAGTTGCATTCAAGAAGCAATTGGAGGGAGTACAAGCTCACTTGAAGATTTTGGACAATCAAGTGGCCCAAATTGCATCCTCCTCCTCATCGAGACAGCAAGGAATGCTTCCCGGAAAGAACGAAGTGAACCCTCGTGAGCATATCAATGCAGTTGAACTAAGGAGTGGAAAACAACTTCAAGATATTACACCTCCGATGGTTGAGAAAGTAGTACCTCCGGGGTTGACGAGGGAGGAAAAGGGCAAGGCGGTAGAGGAAGACATCCCTAAAGCGCAAAAACAGGAGAAAGAACCAGCCTACATCCCGCATCCACCTAAGGTACCCCCGATTCCTTTCCCCTCTCATCTAAAGAAATTTAATGAGGACAGCCAATTCGGGAAGTTTGCGGAGATGTTAAAGAAGATGGAAATCACAATGCCCTTCCACGAGGCAATTCTCCAAATGCCCTCCTATGCAAAGTTTTTGAAAGATATTTTGACGAAGAAAAGGGT
>NW_010966179.1:94666-97426 GCF_000463585.1 Tarenaya hassleriana
CTTAATGCCCTTGTCAATCTACAAGAAGTTGAATATTGGTGAACTAAAACCCACAAGAATGGCATTGCATTTAGCAGACCGATCAGTCAAGTACCCAGCAGAAATATTAGAGGATGTACCTTTGAAGATTGGTGGGTTCTATGTACCGGTAGATTTTGTGGTTTTAGACATGAATGAAGTTTCCAAGGTACCGATCATACTAGGCCGACCATTTTTAAGTACAACGGATGCCGTAGTGCACGTTCGAGCTGGTAGACTGACTATGAAAATTGGAGACGAGACAGTCGAATTTACCCTCGATCAGAATTTGAAGCAACCATCAACAAGTGATACGGTATGTTATGCGGATATACTCGAAGCAATGGCAGAGGAAGTAATTGGAGAATTCCGTGAAGTGGATCCGCTAGAAATCTCGCTAATGGCTGCAAAAGTAAGCTTATATAGCAACTGGGAAGAAATCGAGGAGATTAGACGGGCGTTAGATGATCGGGAAGGAGGAAAAGAAGTTTCTGCAGTATTTCAGGCGGCCCGCCCAGATTTTCGAGCGGCCCGCCCGAAAGTGTTAGAAGAAGAAGAGATCCTGGGAAAAACGGGCGACCGCCCGGGAAATCAGGCGGCCCGCCCGAAATTTCTGAGCAAATTTCAAGTGGGATCTGACGAAATGAGCGTCCGCTCGAATGGCCAGGCGGCCCGCCCAAAATTTCTGAGCAAATTTCAACTGGGATCTGAGGAAATGAGCGACCGCTCGAATGGCCAGGCGGCCCGCCCGAAAAGTCTGAACAAAATCGACTCAGTTTCAGACAAAACGAGCGACCGCTCGACATATTGGACGACCCGCCCACTTCTACCTGAGAATGAAGAATTGCAATTCGAAGCCCTCTTCGCGACCACTCGAGCCATACCTGACACGCCCCAAGTCCCGAAAGGAGACACAAGCATCGATTGGGATCCCAACCATGCTCCACAAGTGGAATTGAAACCCCTACCTCAAGGGTTAAGGTATGTTTTCCTCGGATCAAATTCTACTTATCCCATTATCGTTAACGATGCATTAGATGAGGGTCAAGTAGAAAAACTCACCAGGCTACTTGATGAGGACATGGAGCCGGAGCAAGAGCACTTGGATGCGGAGCACACGGAGCAAGAGCACTTGGATGCGGAGCACACGGAGCTAGGAGCGAACATGGATCCCTCGGAGCAATCAACCGAAGACCAGCCCTTGGACATGTCAAGTGATCAAGACGTTACACGATCACTTGATCCCGCAAAGCTCGACAACGACCATCACGCGAAGGGTGCCCCACGAGCATACGTTAGGACCGAGCCGCCAATCACTCCGGCCAAAACTCGAGCACTTCGTCAACTACTATATGGCGTCGTTGATCAAGTCTTGAGCGGGATACGGGACGAAGACGAGGCCGACGCACCCCGACATGGCCTGCATCACGTCTTCACCATCATGGCCGAACCCTACATGCAAAAGGAAGCTTCTTGAGCTGCAAGCAAAGTCCCAACAGCTATATTCTTCCCACCTACCTTATTAAATGCATAGGCTCCTACCCCTCTTGCATGTAGACTTGCATTAATGTAATTCTAGTTGTTGCTACCTACTTAATCCTCTATAAATATGTTGTAAGAACTCATTTGAGATCAGATTTGCTTAATCAAAAGAGTTTATTTTCGAGCTAAAGCTTGCTCTCCTTTCGGTTTGTCCGATTGTCTCTCTTGGTGTGTCCGAGAGCCCTATCTTGGTAGGTCCGAGATTACCCTTGGTTTGTCCGAGGTTTCTATCATTCTTTCGATCCAATCTCCATCCATATTCTATCTAGCTTGAATTCGAGAGCCTTGAAAGTGCCGGTGATTGAGCTAGATACCATTTCCACCTCGAAATCCATTGTTAACCCGAGATTGAGTTCGAGTGCCTCCAAGAGAGTGCCGGTGATTGATCTTTGGTTCCATCACTTCATCGAGATTTCTACTTCGTAGCCGAGGCGTGTATCATTTTGGTATCAGAGCCTAGCTCCTACCATCGGACATCACACAAATCGGGTGAGATCTATCCTTGTTTACATTTTGTTCTTTACGTTTCTTTGTTTCACAAAATCCGAAAATCCAAAAACGAAAACTCAAAAAAAAATCTGTTAAGTGTTGTTCCTTGGTAAGGGCTGATCCATTCCACCATCTATTTCGCAGGCTTTGTAGATCCCATCAGATTCGCAACTTCAAGCGCAAACGAACCGGATAACACCCAACATTGTCATCGGCATCTGCCTCGGGTGAGATCTTTCCGATTCGAAGTTTCTAAGATTCGATATTGTTGTGTGCTTGATGTGATTTGTGCTAGACGTTGTTGTTGTTGATTGCTGCCAAAAGATTCCGTTGAAATCACCTTAATAGTGTGATCATTGCTATTGCGTGTCTTGCGTGTTTCCTTTGCACGGAATAAGCTAACGTGTTCATTATGTTGAATGAGGCAGCAAGTCACGAGTCTAACAAGGGAGCTGTGGTTCTAGCACTCCAACACATCCTAGATCGTCTTGAACGATTAGAGAAAGCTAGGATATCCGATCCTAGAGCCCAAGAACCCGACAACCCTCCACGACGCGTTAGAACCCCTATCTCGGAACCCGTAGACGACATTGTTAGAGAGCCTAGATATAGGCAGCGGGTTAGAACGTATGATGAGGGATCCGACCAAGATGAGTTTTCTAGTCGTAGAGTTCTAGCTAGACCGAGAGATAAATCAAACCATAGACGTTA
>NW_010966179.1:97490-98410 GCF_000463585.1 Tarenaya hassleriana
GTGTTAGATTTAACTCGGACCATGTTGATTTTCTGAGGAAAAACTCGTGTTGCACAGAAACTTGACACGACCCGTGTCAAGTGGAACTCGATCTGAGTCAAAAGTCTGTGAGAAGTACTTCGTGTTGTATCAAGTGTAACTCGGACCATGTCAGTTATATACGAACTGATGCGATTCTTCGCGTAATAACTGCAGATTTTGCAACTTTTGGTGATGTTCTTTGGTGTTTATATACTAAAGACATCTGAATAAGTTGGGGACGAGATCTATTCCATTTTTTAGAGATTTTGAGAGCACTTTCGGAAGTTTCTTGCAAAAACTCTCCCGAAAGCTTTCGTTCATCTTCTTCTTCACGTTTTCTTGTCGGTTTTGCTACGTGTTTTTGTTGCATTCAAAGGATGAAGCTCTTGATACGTTTAGGGCGTATAAATTCGCGTGTCAGGAACACCGGGAACAAGGACATGAATATCTCGAGCATCGAGAAATGACTATGACGGACGGTTCAGAGGACAAATCCATAGTGGTGACTGAGAAAAATGAAGTCATACTTGAAAAGGGACCTCCAGAAGCAGAGGATGACCAAAAACAGACCGCCAAAGAAACCGAGAAAAACTTGGATGAAATGTCAAAGGAAGCCATACTTGAAAAGTCCACGATGACATTGCAGAAAATATGCAATGACTATACCGTGCTGCACACAACCAAACTTCCGCAACACGAGACACACGGACAAGAATTTGGGATCAATGTCGCTGGACTCAAGGACTACATGATAACCAAGGAATATCTAAAGTGGCCGCCCGATAAGCATACGAGTCTCATAGGCTACACGTTAGGAGATGATACCGGTACATTCGTTCCTCTTTACATTCTTGTTTATGACTCTTATTTTAATGATCATATAGTGCAGCTTGAGCAAG
>NW_010966179.1:98872-102599 GCF_000463585.1 Tarenaya hassleriana
AAGACCAGCCCTTGGACATGTCAAGTGATCAAGACGTTACACGATCACTTGATCCCGCAAAGCTCGACAACGACCATCACGCGAAGGGTGCCCCACGAGCATACATTAGGACCGAGCCGCCAATCACTCGGGCCAAAACTCGAGCACTTCGTCAACTACTATATGGCGTCGTTGATCAAGTCTTGAGCGGGATACGGGACGAAGACGAGGCCGACGCACCCCGACATGGCCTGCATCACGTCTTCACCATCATGGCCGAACCCTACATGCAAAAGGAAGCTTCTTGAGCTGCAAGCAAAGTCCCAACAGCTATATTCTTCCCACCTACCTTATTAAATGCATAGGCTCCTACCCCTCTTGCATGTAGACTTGCATTAATGTAATTCTAGTTGTTGCTACCTACTTAAACCTCTATAAATATGTTGTAAGAACTCATTTGAGATCAGATTTGCTTAATCAAAAGAGTTTATTTTCGAGCTAAAGCTTGCTCTCCTTTCGGTTTGTCCGATTGTCTCTCTTGGTGTGTCCGAGAGCCCTATCTTGGTATGTCCGAGATTACCCTTGGTTTGTCCGAGGTTTCTATCATTCTTTCGACCCATTCTCCATCCATATTCTATCTAGCTTGAATTCGAGAGCCTTGAAAGTGCCGGTGATTGAGCTAGATACCATTTCCACCTCGAAATCCATTGTTAACCCGAGATTGAGTTCGAGTGCCTCCAAGAGAGTGCCAGTGATTGATCTTTGGTTCCATCACTTCATCGAGATTTCTACTTCGTAGCCGAGGCGTGTATCACTACTTAAGCAATACAGGGAAGTCCTAGGATACACTCTATGAGACATCAAAGGTCTTAGCCCCTCTCTTTGCATGCACCGCATACATTTAGAGGATGATACCAAATCGTCAATCGAACATCAACGTAGGCTAAACCCGAACATGAAAGAAGTAGTCAAGAAAGAGATTTTGAAATTGTTAGATGCGGGTATTATTTACCCGATTTCGGATAGCCCTTGGGTTAGCCCGGTGCAAGTCGTACCTAAGAAGGGACAATGAACTCATACCGACTAGAACTGTTACGGGATGGAGAATGTGCATTGACTATCGCAAGCTAAACACAAACACCCGCAAAGACCACTTCCCTTTACCATTCATTGATCAAATGTTAGAAAGACTCGCATTGCATTCATATTTTTGCTTTCTCGATGGCTATTCCGGATTTTTCCAAATTCCAATTCATCCTAACGATCAAGAAAAGACAATATTCACGTGCCCCTATGGTACATTTGCATATAGACGCATGCCATTCGGATTATGCAATGCACCGGCCACGTTTCAAAGATGTATGATGGCTATTTTTTCTGATGTGTTTGAAGATATAATGGAGGTGTTCATGGACGATTTTTCGGTTCATGGACCCTCCTTTGATGTGTGTCTAACCAATCTTCATCGAGTGTTAGACAGGTACAACAAGGCTAACTTGGTCTTAAATTGGGAAAAATGCCACTTCATGGTGCAAAAGGGCATCGTGCTTGGTCATAGGATTTCGGATAAGGGGATAGAAGTGGATAGAGCGAAAGTGGAAGTGATTGAGAAGCTACCACCACCGACTAACGTTAAAGGAATCCGAAGTTTATTGGGTCACGCCGGATTTTACAGGAGATTCATCAAAGATTTTTCGAAGATAGCGAGACCCTTGACTGCGCTTTTGGGCAAGGACGTCCCATTTGAGTTTAATGGGGAGTGCCACAAGGCATTTGGTATATTAAAGAAGGCACTAGTATCACCTCCGATCATTCAACCCCCGGATTGGAGTGTTCCTTTTGAGTTAATGTGCGATGCTAGCGACTTCGCGGTCGGGGCCGTATTGGGACAAAAGAAAGATGGAAAGCATTACGCCGTATACTACGCAAGCCGAACGCTCGATGACGCCCAAATGAACTACTCCACCACGGAGAAAGAGCTCCTTACTGTAGTGTTCGCCTTCGAGAAATTTAGATCATACTTGGTGGGTTCTAAGGTCATTGTTTATACAGATCACGCAGCCTTGCGATATCTACTCACAAAGAAAGATGCCAAGCCACGGTTGATTAGATGAATATTGCTTCTACAAGAGTTTGATTTGGAAATTCGAGATCGCAAAGGGACGGAGAATACAGTGGCCGATCATTTGTCGAGACTAGAAATACCCAATGAGATGTCTATCAATGATTCGCTGCGAGAGGAACAAATTCTAGCATTAGAGGTTAGTTCCGATGTCCCTTGGTATGCGGATTTTGTCAATTATTTGGTTGCCAAGGTGATTCCACCTGAGTTGAACTATAATGGAAAGAAAAAGTTCCTCCACGATGTTCGGGATTACTTTTGGGACGAACCTTTTCTCTTCAAACGGGGAAAAGATGGGTTATTTAGGAGATGCATCCCCGAAGAGGAAGTGCAGCAAGTGATCCATCATTGTCATGCATCGGATTATGCGGGTCATTTTACTTCGGCCAAGACATCCGCGAAGGTTTTGCAAGCGGGTTTTTATTGGCCGACTCTCTTTAAGGATGTCCACCGTTTCGTGAGCTCTTGCGATGCTTGTCAAAGAACAGTGAATATTTCGCGTCAGAATGGGATGACACAAAACTACATCTTAGAAGTGGAACCGTTTGATGTGTGGGGAATCGACTTCATGGGACCATTTCCGTCATCTTGCGGTAACCTATACATCCTTGTGGCTGGGGGTTATGTGACGAAATGGGTGGAAGTACTCGCTAGCCCGAAGAATGATTCAAGTACTGTTTCACGGATGTTCAGAAGAATCATATTTCCTCGGTTTGGAGTCCCGAGAGTGGTGATAAGCGATGGGGGAGCGCACTTCGTTAATGGAGTGATTCAGGGCATATTGACTAAATATGGTGTTCACCATAGAGTAGTCACTCCCTATCATCCCCAAATGAGTGACCAAGTGGAGGTCTCCAACAGGGAGATAAAACAGATCTTGGAGAAAACAGTGGCCAAGTCAAGGAAAGATTGCGCTTTGAAGCTTGAAGATGCGTTTGGGCATATCGGACAGTACTCAAGACACCGATCGGGATGACTCCGTGTCAACTCGTGTACGGAAAAGCCTGCCACCTTCCGGTCGAGTTAGAGCATAAGGCGTATTGGGCGATTAAGGCGTTGAAATACGACTGGAAAACCGCAGCAGAAAAACGAGTGCTAGAGCTCCACCACTTGGAGGAAATTCGCTTGGATGCGTACGAGAACGCACGAATCTACAAGGAGCGGGCCAAGAAGTGGCATGAGCGCCTTATCCTCCACCGAAACTTCCAACAAGGTGACCTCGTGCTTTTATTTAATTCCCGATTAAAACTTTTTCCAGGAAAGCTGAAATCGAGATGGTCGGGACCGTTCACCATTAAACACGTCACCTCACATGGAGCGGTGGAACTCAACAACGAGAAGGGCGGGTCATTCACGGTCAACGCCCAAAGGATCAAACCATACAACCCGGGGAAAGCTAAGCCGGGAGGAGGTACCTTTGTACTCTCCTTTTCTTCGATCGACTGAATGCCACATCGGTCTAGCTACGACCTTAACTAGCAACCCCGGTTAATCCCGGGATATAAATTCTTCGAACCTCGTTCTTTTCTTCTTTTCTTCTTTTATTCACCATGGATAGGCTCCAAATTCTCCCAAATCACTCCAATCAAACAAGTCCTTTCGTCGGGGGGGAAAACGGGAGACGAA
>NW_010966179.1:102777-106082 GCF_000463585.1 Tarenaya hassleriana
CAAACAAGGCCTTTCGTGGGGGGGGAAAACGGGAGGCGAAAAAAAAAAAAAATTTTAGCATTCGCCAGACTACAGAGAAAATGAGCGGCCCGCCCGGTTCACCAGGCGACCGCCCATCCCACGAGCGACCGCTCGAACAGAACGAGCGATCGCCCGCATCTTTTCGAAAAAAAAAGAGAAAAAGAGAAAATTATCGGGCGATCGCCCGAGAAACCGAGCGACCGCTCGGTCTCGAAATCGAGGTTTTAACTCGATTTCGGGGGAGAGAGACACCACTTAACGAAAAATCACCTACACTCTCTCCCCTTCTCTCTCGCCAGCGACCGATTCCCCCAGCCTCCGTGACCCAGTCCGTCGTTTCGAAGCCCCACCGCGCCACTGTCGCTCCAGAACCACCACGCTCAAACCGCACGCGGATCTACCCTCTCCAAACCCTAACCGGTAATTTCTCCTTTCAAAATCGTGATATTAGGGTAGTTTGGTTAGAGATGGGTCGAAGGTGTTGATGGGTATAGCTGCTAGGGTTGGTTTCGAGAGATTTCGACCGGAAAATCCTGATTTCCGGTCGAAAATTCGATTTCCCGAACCAGTGAGCGGTCGCTCGTTCTGCTCGAGCGACCGCCTGCGAAAGCAGGCGGCCCGCTCGTTTTCTCTAAAACCCGAAAACCGTTCTATTTTTCTCGCCCTAACCCCACTGCCCCGATCCATATCGACTATACCTTTGCAGATGGCACCAAAAAGAGCCCGCACAGGCGACGTTGCTTCATCGTCACAAGAAGCCGAGTTCTCTCAAAAGAGAGAGATGAGACCGGACACAATCACCGAGATATTGGAGACGAAACAGAACCTCCTCGTCGAAGGCCCACCCAAGCTGGTCAAGATCGGCCGACACGATGAAGCATACGAGTGGGCGAAGCACCTGTCGAAGTTGAAACTACGCCCAAGCAAAGCTATGTGCGAACGCACGATTCGAGGGTTGGGTATTCAAGCGAACATCGAATACATATTCGACAAGCTCGGCTGGGGAGCACTGAGCAGGAGCGTCGAGCCCTCATTCAAGAGCGTAACCCGCGAATTCTTGGCCACCTACTCATGCTACTTCCCATCCGATGGCACGATTGACGAAGCGTACATGGAATTTCGCTTGAACAAGAAATGGGTGAGACTAAGCATGGCGCAATTTGCAGACATCCGAAGTCCAAAGGGAACGCACTCCTTACTACCGACGATTTCCGCATATGTCCTCCAAGATTTTTTGAAGAAGATAGCAGTCCGCCGGTACTCAAGCTCAGCGGGGAAGATTTCATGGGTGCAACATCCAGCGATCCGATACGCGCATCAAGTCATGTCCAACTTTATTTTCGCGCGAGACGAACCCGGCAAGATTCACAAAATCGACATGGGTTACCTCTATCAAGCATTACGGTGTTTCATGATGGTCCAACTCTCGACATGTACGTCCGTGCCAAATGGAGCGACATGGACTTAGCTTCACGGGTATCCATGCATCTCCACACGTTGGCCTCCACCAAGGCCAACGAGACGTGCATTTTCGTGGGTGGTATGATCACAAAGATAGCACAGCGCGTCGAAACGGGAATAGTATTTTACGAAGCTGATATGGTCGATGATCATATCCTCCTGGACATGGATGCCCTCCGACTCCGAGGACACATTCAGCGAAGGGGATGGCAGTGGATTTTCAAGGGAGATGACGGGATGACTCGAGGGCTTGTGCTCCCGTGCGAGCAGATCGAGACATTCACATCCGATACCCTGCGGCTGGACTTTCTCGACATTACCCCGGACCGATTGAGAATCGGGAGAAGGAGAACAACTGACCCCTCGACATCGGGAGTTGAAGGTCAATCGAGCTCCACTCCCGACCCTCGGCTTGACCTCATCTTGCAGAAGCTAGAAAGCTTCGACACTCGACTCACGACTATCGAGGGATTCGGCCCCCGACTCACCGCTCTCGAGGAATCCATGGAAGATCAGATGGGCACTTTGGAAGCCACGCTCACAACATCGATAGAGAGTGCCCAACGAGAGATAATGCGGGCGTGTGAGAAGATGATGGGTAACGACGACTCCGATGCGGGAGCATCATACCAGGAGTCTGAAGAAGAAGGCTCGTCTGCATCCGGCGCCAGCAAGGGGAACAAGAAGACGGCCCCTTGATTCGATCATCGTTAGGATAGAAAGTTTAATATTTCCCGTAGAACGGTGTTTTCATGTGTTTAAAACTCTTGTCTCGACCCCGTTAAAACTCTTGTCTCGTGCTACTCTTTTTGATTGTCGGTATTACTCTATGATACTTTGACGTGCTTAAATGTTGATAACCTTGTCGGACTTCATGTTTATGCAGCATTTTCCCTGAAATCGGGTCAGATAAACTTTTTCACAGAGAAAATGGGCGGCCCGCTCAATTTTTCGAGCGGCCGCCCACTTGCGGATGAAAACGAGCGGTCGCTCGCCTATTCAGGCGGTCCGCCCGACCCGTTTTGAGCGACCGCCTGAGCGGTCGCCTGAAATCCTGTTTCAATCCAAGAAAAACGGGCGACCGCCCGGGAAAGCAGGCGGCCCGGGCGGTCGCCCGTTTTTTCTTGACATTTTTTCAGCTATTTCAGATGGATTCCAGAAGTCGATGGGGCAAGGTGCGCAAGTACATTTCGGACAGAATACCCATCCTCCATGACTTCAAGCCACAGAGAATGCCTTTCTCAAGTCTCGTAGATACGGCTCCCATCAATGCCGATGCACCTTTTGTGGAACCAACTCCATTCCAACCCCAATCCGACGAGGAAGCACTCGCCCTACATCGAGTCCAAAACAGAGGAATCAGAGCTTCAAAGTTCGTGCATCAACGCATTCTACCAAAGCAACTCTACGAGAGAATCAGGGATATTTTTCAACTCGCGGGCTGGAATCGCCTCTTCCAAGCCAACCCTCGAACTTACCGAAGACTGACAACAGAGTTCGCTTGCACCTTCAAATGCTTCATCCCGACTAATGGTAACCCCCGGGAAGGTTACTTTGCCTTCAGACTTGAAGGGCGACAATTCTATCTCAGGGTGGAACAACTTGCTGAAATTCTAGGCGTCGAAATGACTACAAACGCAGCGATCCCGAAGATCATAGTCACCAAGGCTCGGACTTTTTAGATGCAAATCGCAGCGAGCACATTCCGACCATGGCACCTTGAAGCTCTCATGATCCGACATCCCGCAGTTCGCTATCTCCAGCAGTTCATGGCTTGCGCGTTACTCGCACGAGAAGACCCCCAAGTCGTCTCAATCACCGAA
>NW_010966179.1:107352-112323 GCF_000463585.1 Tarenaya hassleriana
GTAGAAAGCAACAAACCCTATAAAAATACGATGCAACCCGACACTCCTCTGTCATCATCTCGTTAATGAAAATCATTCGGGGACATGAGTGCGTCGAAAACGAGGGCTCGGGTCTAAGTTGTGGGACAAGAAAAAGAAAAAGAAAAAAAAAAGGAAAAGAGAAGTGACACTTGTCAAATTCCAACGTCCTAGAAGCCCGGGATTGCACGAAAAGGAAAAAGAAAAGGAATGCAAAAACAAGAGTAAAAAGGAAAGAGGTAGGGTGAAGAAAAATAGTGAAAGTGTAGGCCAAGTAATTTCTAGAGACCTCGATTGGGATGTGTTTAGGAGACATGCTCGCCAAGTAAGAGATATTCCATTTTAGATTTCGGGAAACAATAGAAATCCCATTGATAAACTTTCGTTTGAATGTTGTAGAAGATAGAGTACACCAAACCCGATTTCATTCACAGTGACTCTAACCCGCACCACCAATCTACTTCAAACCCCATTTGTTTTCTGATTATATTTTATCACCCCTGGATAGTTTCATAGCTACACACTTACTCGAGGACGAGCAAACCTCCGGTTTTTCTAACATCCTACATCACACTTTGCACATACCTTAGGCATAATAGGACGTTAGATGGTCTTGGGTAGGATTCTTTTCTCCATTTTTCATGCAGGATGATCAAACGAGGACATTCACGCACAAGGCACGAAAAAGGAGCAGAATCGAGAAGACCCGGAAGGCTCAGAAAAAATGGGCGGCCCGCTCATTCTGTCGAGCGGTCGCCCATTGGCGGAATTCATCCCGAAAATTTGCTCAGAAAAAATGGGCGGCCCGCCCATTTAAACGAGCGGTCGCTCGACGCTGAGATTACGGGAACAGGCGGTCGCTCAAGAAATCAGGCGGTCGACTGTCAGCTGTGAAGAACGAGCGGTCGCTCAAAAAAACGAGCGGTCGCCCGGAATCAGAAAAACGGGCGACCCTGAAGAAAAAGTGAGCGACCGCCCGTTATTAAATCCGACCCAAAAAGGAAAAGCCCAATTTTTGAGGAGAAACCTAGGTGTTGCACTTGCATAAAAGAAGGAGTTTGAGGAGAGAGAAGGGGGGCTGCACACTTGGAGAGAAAAATCAACTTGGAGAAGAGGAAAGGGAGATTTTGGAGACCTAGGAA
This sequence comes from Tarenaya hassleriana, assembly GCF_000463585.1. NCBI lineage: Eukaryota > Viridiplantae > Streptophyta > Magnoliopsida > Brassicales > Cleomaceae > Tarenaya > Tarenaya hassleriana. Next base: position 108,513 of record NW_010966179.1, read on the forward strand.
ACTTGGAGAAGAAGAAGACCACCATTGAAGACCATCTTGAGCATTTCTTCTCCTTTTCCATGTTTCTTCATTTTGCTTTCTGTTTTGAAACCCTAGATATGGAGTAGTGACTTTGTTGTGGGTGAGGGATCCCCACTTTTGTATGGATACCTATGCTTAACCTATGATGTTTATGAGTTTTCTTCCATGGGTTTGATGTTTTGTACTTAATGCTATCAACTTTGGCGAAATCTTAGTTGGTGTGATGTTAGAACACATTGATCATAGAGATATGGGGATGATGCTTGGAACCAAACATCAAATAAGTGAGTTATTCACATTGGGAGATGACTTAACTTGCTTAGGGTTCATGATAGGGTACATTAATGCATCTAGAGATCATTTAGATCATTGGGAGATGGGTAAATCGATTCTCTAGATAGTGAGTTTAAGCTCGGGAGAGACAAACTCTAGATGAAGTGCTTGAAACCCCCATTTGGAAGATAAACCCGTAGATATTGTAGTATCATCAACCGTCCATGCAAGTCTTGAGGGATCCCGAACCCACAACGCCTAGAATCATTGTTTGCAACCCCGTTAATTTTGCTTGTTTTCTTGTATTCCGACACTCATCACAAATCATATTTTTATTTAACCATCAATCTAGCTTAGGGATAGATTAACACAACCTAGTCCTCGTGTTCGACCCCGTTACTACAACTACCGTATACTTGCGGATAGTGGTACGAATCGGGTAAGGCATAGGTGGAAAGATGGCCTCGGTGTTGTTGGTTTCTTCTTCCGAGCTCGCCTCCTCCTCCATGCACTCCTTGCGCTCATCCAATCCATTGTGCTCATCCATGTCCATGGTTAGATCGATGACCTCATCATTCCCTCCCCGTTGGATGGGTTTTGCCCTCAAAACGGATTCACCTACATCAAACGGAAGTAGATCAGTTACATTGAAAGTAGAAGACACGTTATACTCACCGGGTAGCTCCAAGCGGTAGGCGTTGTCATTGATCTTCTCGCTGATCCGGAAAGGTCCATCTCCTCTCGGTGCTAGCTTTGAGCTCCTCTTGCGTGGAAATCTCTCGGGCCTAAGGTGCAGCCATGCCCAATCTCCAACTTCAAAAGTGATCTTCTTGCGTCCCTTGTTGGCTTGACGTGCGTATTGCTCCGTTCTCCGCATCACATTGTCTCGAACCTTTGCATGGAACTTCTTGATCAGATCAGCCTTCTTCTCTCCATCAAGGTTGGTTACTTCGCTGCTTGGAATAGGTGCTAAGTCCAATGGCGTGAGAGGATTGAAACCGTAGACCACTTCAAAAGGTGAATGCCGTGGTGCAGAGTGTGTTGCTTGGTTGTATGCGAACTCCACATGTGGAATGCAATCGAGCCAATTCTTCAAGTTCTTCCAAAGGGTCTTCCAAAAGTAGCTCAGGAACTTGGTGTCACGATCGGAAACAATGCTCTGGGGTAATCCATGAAGGCGGACAACCTCTTTGAAGAACAAGTCTGCTACATGTGAAGCATCATCCGATTTAGCACATGGAATGAAGTGCGCCATCTTCGAAAATCTGTCAACCACAACAAAAATCGAGTCTTTGTTCCGGATTCAGGGAGTCCAACAACAAAGTCCATCGAAATATCAGTCCAAGGTGATAAAGGAATGGGAAGAGGGAGATACAAACCGTGCGGGTGCGTCTTAGATTTGGCTTGATGGCATGTAATGCATCTAGCGACAAATCTTTCGACATCCCGTTTGAGATGCGGCCAAAAGAAGTGCTCCTTGACGATTGCAAGTGTCTTTTCCACGCCAAAATGTCCCATGAGAGCTCCACTATGCGCCTCTTGTAAGATAAGCTCCCGCATTGAGCACTTTGGAATGCATAGTCTCCTTTCTCGAAAGAGATAATCAACCTCCTTGTAGAATGATCCATGAGCTCCCTTAGTGCACTCCTCGTAGATGTCTCCGAAATCGGAATCATCACGGTACAACCCCTTGATGTGTTCAAATCCAAGCATCTTAGCCTCCATGATCGAAATCAAAGCATACCGCCTTGACAACGCATCGGTCGAAAGAGATAATCAACCTCCTTGTAGAATGATCCATGAGCTCCCTTAGTGCACTCCTCGTAGATGTCTCCGAAATCGGAATCATCACGGTACAACCCCTTGATGTGTTCAAATCCAAGCATCTTAGCCTCCATGATCGAAATCAAAGCATACCGCCTTGACAACGCATCGGCCACCACATTGTTTTTTCCCTTTTTGTACTTGATCACGTACGGAAATGTCTCGACATACTCCAGCCACTTAGCATGCCTCCTTTTGAGCGTAGATTGACCTTCGAGATGCTTCAACGTCTCATGGTCGGTATGAATGATGAACTCCTTCGCCAAGAGATAGTGCTGCCATGTTTATAAGGCACGAACCAAGGCATAGAGCTCCTTGTCGTAGGTAGTTGAGCGTTGCGCCACTCAATTTCTCGCTAAAGAACGCCAGGGGTCGTTTCTCCTGCATCAAAACAGCCCCAATACCAATTCCGGACGCATCGTTCCTCCTGCATCAAAACAGCCCCAATACCAATTCCGGACGCATCACATTCAATTTCGAATACCTTATCAAAGTCGGGAAGGACTAAGACGGGTGCACTCGTGAGCTTGTCCTTCAAGGTATCAAAAGCCTTCTCTTGTTCTTCTCCCCACTCGAATGCTTTATCCTTCTTGATGATGGATGTAAGGGGGGTTGCAAGAGTGCTAAAATCACGAACGAATCGTCAGTAGAAGCTAGCTAGGCCATGAAAGCTTCTAACATGTCCGACGGTGGTAGGGGTTGGCCATTCCCGAATAGCCTTGATCTTCTCCTCGTCTACGCTTAATCCTTGCGAGCTTACAACAAAACCTAGGAAAACTACTTCATTAGTGCAGAAAGTGCACTTCTTGAGATTGACATAAAGCTTCTCCCTTCGGAGAGTCTCCATTACAAGCTCAAGATGTGTCACATGCTCGGATAAACACTTGCTATAGACGAGAATATCATCAAAATAAACAACCACGAATTTACCGATAAAGGCGCGAAGTACGTGGTTCATAAGTCTCATGAAGGTGCTAGGAGCGTTGGTGAGTCCTTAAGGCATGACGAGCCATTCGTACAGCCCATGTTTCGTCTTGAATGCAGTCTTCCACTCATCTCCTTCTCGCATGCGGACTTGATGATAACCACTCTTCAAGTCGACTTTTGAAAAGAGGGTTGCTCCGCTTAACTCATCCAACATCGAGTCGTGGTATGGTATTGGATGGCGATATTTGATTGTGATGTTGTTTATCGCTCTACAATCCACGCACATACGCCATGTCCCATCCTTCTTTGGCACGAGTAGAACGGGCACTGCACAAGGACTTAAGCTTTCACGTATATAACCCTTAGATAATAAATCTTGTACCTGCGTTTGGAGTTCCTTAGTCTCCTCGGGGTTCATACGGTAAGCGGGACGGTTTGGAAGTGGTGCTCCCGGCACAAGATCGATTTGGTGTTCGATACCACGAGTTGGTGGTAATCCCGCAGGTGGTTCCTCGGGAAAAACGTCTTGAAAATGCTCTAGGAGCTTCTTAATTTCCAGGGGATATACAATCTGATCCGATCCTGCGCTCAACACTTCTTTGTACAACACAAAGGGATCGAGATGATGCACCACAAAACCCTCCTCCAAGGCGTAGGGTGGCTCGTTCTCATCGACATCAGATTGATTCGGATGAGGAAGAGGACTACGTGCAAGCACCACAAGTCCAACGAGGTAATGATCCAAAACTTTCAATGCCTACATTCG
>NW_010966179.1:112384-113007 GCF_000463585.1 Tarenaya hassleriana
GACAATATTTTCGAATGTTATGAGTATTCGGATCAGAGAAAGGTTAGATACGCAGCGGCACAACTCACCGACAACGCCTTAGCATGGTGGGATCGAGAAATAGCCGAGAGGCGTAGAGCACAATACGAACCTGTCGCAACATGGAGAGAGATGAAGTTCATGATGCGTAAGAGGTATGTACCTCCCCATTTTCATCGTGACTTGCAACGCAAATATCGTAACTTGGTGCAGGGAACTAGAACCGTTATTCAACGGGAGTTGATTTGTTACCTTTAGGGTCTGATCCCGAAGATGTTGCTATGCCTTTCCCTTTGTCATGGATATTTGCCTCGGATTAGGTTGATTTGGTTGTTGTAACAGTTCCGGACTTGTTCTCACCGCGTGTATATGATTGGTTCGAAGAGGTTGTTCTTGCTCGATTAAAACGAGCTTGCTTCTTGGCGATTTGCTGCTCGATTTGGATTGAGATATGGATAAGTTCCTGCAAATCATGGTAAGTTAAACGTTCTACCTTTCGAGCAATTCGCTCCTGCAATCCATCCACAAATTGTGCCATAATCGCTTCTTCGCTTTCATCTAACTCCAATCGGTTTCGTAGGTGCTCGAACTCCTCATAGTATTCT
>NW_010966179.1:113021-113462 GCF_000463585.1 Tarenaya hassleriana
GTGCATCGACTGTGGAAGATTGTTTCTCTTTGGGCGGTTTCTTCCGGATTTGTCATCGTGCTCAAAACTCGCCTTGTGACCAAGAGTTCTCCACTGTCCGGATACTCTATGTTCTCCTCAGCATCATCAACCTCCTCTTCGTCCAGGGATTCATAATCTCCCGTATCCGTAAGGATCATGACACGATTGTTTGGACAGTCCTTTGCATAATGTCCTCGTCCCCTACACTTGTAGCAAACGTTCTCCTTGGTTGTTGAGCCATTGAAGCTTATATGGGTGTGGATGTTTTTCGGTCTCCAATCCCAACTTCTTAACCATGTATGCACTTGCAACGTTAGTACATGAACCACTATCAATGATTAGGCCACATACCTTATTTCTAATAGTGCATCGACTGTGGAAGATTGTTTCTCTTTGGGCGGTTTCTTCCGGATTTGTCAT
>NW_010966179.1:115265-118466 GCF_000463585.1 Tarenaya hassleriana
CCATCTCCTCTCGGTGCTAGCTTTGAGCTCCTCTTGCGTGGAAATCTCTCGGGCCTAAGGTGCAGCCATGCCCAATCTCCAACTTCAAAAGTGATCTTCTTGCGTCCCTTGTTGGCTTGACGTGCGTATTGCTCCGTTCTCCGCATCACATTGTCTCGAACCTTTGCATGGAGCTTCTTGATCAGATCAGCCTTCTTCTCTCCATCAAGGTTGGTTACTTCGCTGCTTGGAATAGGTGCTAAGTCCAATGGCGTGAGAGGATTGAAACCGTAGACCACTTCAAAAGGTAAATGCCGTGTTGCGGAGTGTGTTGCTTGGTTGTATGCGAACTCCACATGTGGAATGCAATCGAGCCAATTCTTCAAGTTTCTCCCAATGGTGGCCATGAGACTCCTCACTTTGGCCTGCCATGCTCGTGTCTTAGACCGTGTGAGGGGTGGTTCTGGCATAGGTGGAAAGATGGCCTCGGTGTTGTTAGTTTCTTCTTCCGAGCTCGCCTCCTCCTCCATGCACTCCTTGCTCTCATCCAATCCATTGTGCCCATCCATGTCCATGGTTAGATCGATGACCTCATCACTAGAGCTTTTAACGTCTTGTACTTTTCAGTACGCGCTAGCTCCTGAAACATGGTCTTGAGCTGTTCGATCATATCAAACAAGCTCTTCCCCTCAAACTGCTTTTGCAGATTCGGGGCCATGCTTCCCAACATGAGACAGGAGATCTCATTGTCGTCACAAGCAGGCGACCGTTGCAGATTCTACTACAGAAGCTGAGTATATTGCAGCGTCGGACGCAGCAAAGGAAGCTGTTTGGATCAGAAAGTTTGTTGGTGACTTGGGTGTCATTCCGAGTGCTGATAGCCCCATTGCTCTGTATTGTGACAACAATGGAGCGATCGCACAAGCGAAAGAACCCAGATCCCATCAACGATCCAAACACATACTCAGACGATTTCACCTTATCAGGGAAATTATAGACAGAGGAGACGTACACATTTGCAGAGTGTCGACAGATGACAACATTGCCGATCCGTTGACGAAGCCTCTCCCTTCGTCGAAGCATGAGGGTCATGTCAGGGATATGGGCATTAGATGTTTAGCATTGGGATGTTTAGGATAGGGATAGGTCGAAAATCTTGATGGGTATAGACACTAGGGTTGATTTCGATCGATTTCGGCTGGAAAATACCGATTTCCGGCCGAAGAATCGGTTTTCCGAACCAGTTAGCGGTCGCTCGTTTTATTCGGGCGACCGCCTGATTTTTACCAGCGGTCAATCTAGCGATCGCCCGTAAAACGAGCGACCGCCTGTTTATCCTATTCCTAAGAGATCGATTCTAGGGTTTGCGCAGCGGATGTAAAACAAAAATTTAATAAACCCTAGAACCATGCTGCTATTGAAATCGTAGAAACTTTAGAACGCTTACCTCAATCGATCCGGGGCCTGTATCAACTGAAGAATTCGTTCGATCACGAAAGGCAGGAAGATTACCTCGCCCTCTACACGTATCCACACCTCGGGATGGATTCCAACGATTGGAACTTGTCTGCTAGGACTCGAATCTGTATTCGGTTTGTGCACTTTGATAAGGGGAGAGAAATTACCGAAACGAGCGGAGGAAGACGAGAGCGAGGGAGGTCGAACGAGGGGAGGCGTCGGGGCGAGGCATCGGGAAATCGGAGAATCGGAGCGGCACGACGTCAGATGGAGGCGAAACGGATACAGGAGTGGGTATAGGATTTTGCCGGCGCGTGAGAGAGAGAGGAGTGTGTGACGGAAGTGGCGCTCTCTCTCGAAACAGAGTTAAAAACTCGGTTTTTTTTAGCAGGCGGTCGCTCGATCTCTCGAGCGACCGCTTGAAATTCGTTTTTTTTCGAAACAGAGCGACCGCTCCATTCGAAAACCAAAACGGCGGTCACTCATTAAATGAGCGGCCCGCCCATTTTCACTGTAAGAAAATTTTCCGGCGTCCGATTAAGATTTTTCCCATTTCTTGCTCCCCCGACGAAAAGACTTGGTTGTATGAGAGTGGATTGGAGGAATTTATAGCTTTTCTAACGTAAACAAAAGAAAAAAATGAAGAGGTTCGAAGAATTTACATCCCGGGGTTAACCGGGGTTGCTAGTTAAGGTCGTAGGTAGACCGAGATGGCGTTCAATCAATTGAAGAAAGGAAGAGTACAAAGGTACCTCCTTGTTGGGTTTCCTGGGATCTCATAAGCGAATCCTATTCCTAAGAAATCAGTTCTAGGGTTTGCGCAGCGGATGTAAAACAAAAATTTTGATAAAACCCTAAAACCTATCATGCATGATCTTGTAGAAACGATAGAACGCTTACCTCAATCGATCCGGGGCCTGTATCAATTGATATGTTCGTCCGATCACTGTAGGCAGGAAGAATACCTTGCCCTCTACATATATCCACACCTCGGGATGGATTCCAACCTTTGGAACTTGTCTGCTAGGACTCGAATCTTCTATTCGATGATGTGCTTTGAGAAAAACGAGAATTAGATCACTTCTTCAACCCTCTAGACTCTCCAAAAGGGTCTGAAGAAGTTCTATTTTTCGGCTACTTTGTGTTAGGGTTATTAATCTCCTCTTATTCAAGTGATTAACCCTAGATCCGGATTTTAAAATTAAATCCGAAACCCAGACCGAACGGTCTGCTTAGTAGTCCGTTCGGTCTGAACACTTGGTCCGTTCGAACCAGTCTCATAACTAGGTCCGTTCGGACTGACGGGTCAGTCCGTTCGGTCCAACACTTGGTCCGTTCGGACTGAACTCTCTAATCTGTTCGGTCCAACAATTTGGTCCGTTCGGACTAGATGCTCCGGTCCGTTCGGTCCACTCCTAGACCGGACGGTCCGGACCTCTGTCCAGATTTCTCGACGTTTTCTCGTGCATTTGTTCTTCCCTACGTGTGTGACCCTGTAGGCTCATTCGATATAGCAGTATAACCCGAAATCTCTATTCCGGATATACAAGTCATAGGCAGTCTCTAGCAAGACACTATGACTACCTATCTCGAATAGAGTTTGTTCGTGATCTTACGAACGCCAGTGATGATTCCGGTTGATGATCCTTTTGTATCACGATATCAATGTGGAACATAAGGCATGGACAAGCCACCTTATCTAATTCGACTGCTTTCTCGTTCACTGAGTTCGACTGTCTGAAATAGACGACGTTCGTCTATAGT
>NW_010966179.1:118772-119594 GCF_000463585.1 Tarenaya hassleriana
TATCCAAATACCTATGATCATCCATATGATCAACAATCACACATCATACTAGTCTTATTATGTCATCATTCCCATAACGACACAAGTCTAGGGAGTTTAGTATCATTCATAATGATACATGGATTTCATAACACATCTAGTATACAAGAACATGTAATGAATCAAATACTCTCATAAACCATAGAAAGTATCAATACATCAAATGTATCTAAATAAAGCTCATAAACAGTATATCATAGAGTACTAAACCAACAGCTGCCACTACAGATCCTCCACCGGAGCCTGCAAACCCAAACTTGCATGTCCCGCAGACTCCCTCACCACCGGTTGACCAGTTGTCAAGGATTGCATCAGATGTAGGGTTGGTAAGGGGGACCGTTGTAGTTTTTGGTATGATCAATGGCTTCCTATCGGTCGGGCTATTGATCTGCTAGGTTTCGGGGGTCCTCGTCAGCTAGGTATCCCTCTCTCCATCACAGTAGCTGACGCAGTCTCTGGAGCTGGATGGTCTATCAACCCAGCTAGATCTGATGAGGCATTTGCACTACAATGCTCCATCCAATCGCAACCGCTTCCATCGCCTTTAGCCCAAGATGATTGCTATTACTGGTCAGACTCTTTCACCACCTCGGGTCTGCCCACGTTTTCGAGGAAGAAGACTTGGATCCAAATTGTGCAGCCCCCACCTCTCATGTGTCGTGGCATCGAGGTGTTTGGTTTGCCAATTCTGTACCTAAGCACTCCTTTATCACATGGTTAGCTGTTAAGAACCGTCTACCGACAATTGACCGTCTATGTTCATGGGGACTGACCGTCTCCCCC
>NW_010966180.1:0-924 GCF_000463585.1 Tarenaya hassleriana
CTTTTGGAAAATATATTTCTAATTCCTTGGTTAATTGTGGTATTGATTCTTAAATTTAGTATAGTGTTCATAAGACCTTATAACATCTTGCATTTGTATTCTGTTTGGCGATGTGATGGATTCAAATTATGGATGTGAAACAGTGATATAACTTAGATCTCATTTTACCATTTGTTTGTCATGGTTGGTGCAATTTTCTTTCTGTTTCGTTGTCCCTCTAGCCTCTACTGATGGTACGCTTTGATTTCTGAACAGCAAGGCCGTAACTTGCTTGGCATATTGCGCAGAAGGAAACCTCCTGCTTTCTGGATCAGAAGATGGCTTGGTTCATGTTTGGGATCCCAAAACGTGTGATATCGTTCGTGCTTTCGGCCATGCAAAAGGTATCTTTAAGCTGTTTTAAAAGAAGGGTTTGCTTTGCTCTGTGTATTTTTTTATATTGGTAGACTTGTTCTCCCATGGGATCTAATACAATCAGTTCTGTGGAGAAAGCGTATTTGCATCTCTAACCACAGGCTGCTCTTGATCTATTTTTTTTTTACAGGTCCTGTGAACAATGTTCAAATAGTTAGAAGGCCGGTTGTAGCCAATCCCTACAGTTCTAACAAAATGCAATCTTCATGGAAAAGACATGGATCATCGTTACCGCCTCCGTTAGAAAAATATGAAACTTCAAGAGACGAAGCTACGGACGATGCGGTTACGGTTGATCTGTCAGCTTGTGATCTTCCTGTTTTCACCACGTACCTCAGCTCTCGCACAATCAGCAATCAAGTAAAAGAATTTCAGGTTTGTGTTCCTCTGGGTTTTGTCCTGATTTGTGTGGAGCTGGTCCTGGGACTGCACCCCATTTTCAGTTTGACTCATAAACCCAACCCATGCCTGCTTTATCATATGTCAGCAACAAGGCTCTGCAGCAGCTGA
>NW_010966181.1:0-923 GCF_000463585.1 Tarenaya hassleriana
CAAATTCCGTACGCCTGTTCTGTCCTCTCCCCCCAAAGCTCTGCCGCAAAGTAAAAACAAAGGTTGTAACTTGTAAGAGCGTTCATTGTCTTAAAACAAACAAATAGTTGTTTTGAAATTTCTCAATCATGAAGAGGAAGAGGCACCAGTGGATGGATGCTTCATGGATCTGCCTTAGCAAAGCGCCCTCTGATTCGGGCCCTGCTCTCTGCCCGAACCTTGCGTGACTCATACCGGATGTGCTTCTCATACCTGCATGTATGTATGCATGTGTACATCAGCTGAAACATTCGGACGTAGTATATCCAACATGACATCCCTGAGTGAATGAATACCTTCTCGTTTTCTTCTTCTCTTTGTATCGTGAGAGAGCAGAGTCCCTCTCCTGGCTATTGATCTCGTGATGAGGCAGAGCCCTTCTCACTACTGGAACCATCACCGTTTCTTCAGGACAGTGGCTCCTCCTTATAACATTGTCAGCAGAGTTCCATTTCTCCTCTGAGATGCTGTTTCTTGGCGAAGAAATGTATGGAATGGCATCATCGTCTTCTAAATCTGACCATTTAATCCCATTCACCTGCTTCACACATCCCATCATTCCCGTTTAATCCCATTCACCACCTCAAGTTTTCACTGTCACGCTACATGTTGGTACATTGAAATAGAGAGAAGTTCTAACCTCATGTGAATGAACAAACAGATTTAGAAACACGACAATACTCACCTCCCAGGATGGGAACGGACTGAAGTTTTCAGGATCATACCCTGCTTCCGAACCGAGAAACTGGAGACCGACGTCGAGCTCTGTATCTACAGCTTCGTGTTTGAGACAAGGAGGCTCAGATTTCGCCAGAGCGCGAAACTGCCGGAGCATTTCGACCTCGTGTTTCCCACAGGCGGCATGACGATTCTGAATCAACAAG
>NW_010966182.1:0-923 GCF_000463585.1 Tarenaya hassleriana
CAAACCATCGGAGTACTTAGGGGATTCGATTTGTCCATGTTAAAACGTTTCAGGATTTTCTTGGTATAATTGGACTGATGAACAAATATTCCACTTGGAAGATGTTCTATCTGTAATCCAAGACAAAAATTGGTTTTCCCCAAGTCTTTCATCTCAAACTCTCCTTTCAAATAATTACGAGCGTTTTCAATTTCTTTGGAGGTCCCGATAATATTTAGATCATCCACATATACTGCTATAATCACAAAACCATTATTTGTTTTCTGGATAAATACACAAGGGCAAATAGGACTATTAACATATCCCTTTTTCAACAAACATTCACTTAGTCGATTATACCACATACGACCAGACTGTTTTAACCCATATAAGGATCGTTGTAATTTGATCGCGTATGTTCCATTTGGCTTTGAATTTATTGTTTCTGTTATTCTCATTCCTTCAGGAACTTTCATGTATATCTCATTTTCTAACGATCCATATAAATATGCCGTAACGACATCCATGAGATACATTTCTAGATTTTTGGAAGTTGCTAGACTTATCAAATATCTGAACGTAATCGCGTCCATGACTGGAGAATATGTTTCTTCGTAATCTATTCCAGGTCTTTGAGAGAACCCTTGTGCGACAAGACGAGCTTTATATCTTGTGATTTTATTATTCTCATTTCTCTTTCGCACAAAAACCCATTTGCATCCAACTGGCTTAACGTCATCGGGGGTTATAACAATAGGACCGAATACATTTCTTTTGTTCAAAGAGTCTAATTCTACTTGTATAGCTTCTTTCCATTTTATCCAATCATGTCTCTTTTGACATTCAGATACCGATATTGGTTCTGGATCCTCATTATCATGTTCAATTTCTTTGGATACAGAAAAAGAGAATACTCCATCAGTGTCATCCACCTCAGTTCGGAT
>NW_010966183.1:0-922 GCF_000463585.1 Tarenaya hassleriana
CTTCCTCCGCCCGGTTTCTCCATTTCCTCTGTCCCATCTTCTCCTCTCAAGAGCTGCACCACCTGCATCCAAAACTTTGATTCATTTCAAGGACTACATTGCAGATCCTATGGGATAAATGCATAGATAGATTTGAAAGAGAGATACCCGGGTCATGTCTGGGCGCATCTTGGCTATAAGGTGTATGCATATCGACGCCGTTTGCATCACCAGTTTCATCTCACCCGAGTCGAAGTTATCTCCTAGCCGAGGATCCACTATTTCAGCCACACTGTTCTTCTCTAAAAGAGGTTTGGCCTGTATTACCAAACACCAATATGAAAGGCAAGAAACTTTACTTTCGAGCTGAAATAATGATTTTTTTTTCCAGATCGTACCCACATCACGAGGCTTTGCCGGCTCGCTGTATCAACAGCACGGCGACCAGTTATGATCTCCAGAAGCAACACCCCGAAGGCAAACACATCGGTCTTCTCATCAACAATTCCGTGCATGAAGTATTCAGGAGCCAGATACCTGGAAAAACCCGGTTTTCAGATACGACCATCGATGAAACTCGTATAAAGTTCAAGACTTGATACTGTAGCAGCAGAGAATTCTGTCTGACCCAAATGTGCCTTCGATTGGGAATACAATGTGATGAGGCCAGTTTTCTGGTAGCCACTTTGCAAGTCCGAAATCCGAAATCTGAAGCAGAAGGCATGTTTATGAGTTTTAAGGCCAACTGTATCTAGTAAGGGGGACTATATCTAAAACCGTACCTGAGCTGCAAAATCTTGGTTGAGCAATATATTAGAGGCTTTGATGTCACGGTGAATAATCCGTCTCGGGCATTCATTGTGAAGATAACTCAAACCATCTGCTATTCCAAGAGCCACTTTATACCTTATCCTCCACTCCAGACACTCCTCAGACCCTGCAA
>NW_010966184.1:0-922 GCF_000463585.1 Tarenaya hassleriana
AAAATGATGATCGACAATGAGAGTGAAGATGAAGATGATGATATACTGATCCAGTGGTAATTTCATTTCGAGTTTTTTTATTAAGAATAAGAGAGTCATTTTTTTTTTTTTATTTTCTCTCATAATCCCACATGTTTCTAAAGATTATTCGCTTAACCGCCAATCATCTTATTCTTGCCAAAAACTTTGTTGTCATTAAACGCTTTCGCGTAGTTGCCTTTCAATCTCGGATGAATCAGAGTTATTCTCGAGACTTCTTTCTGCACCGCGATTGTCGTCCCTTTTTTTTTGTTATCATCAAACGATTCTTTTGTGCGTGGTGCCAAAGTTGCAGCGCAGTCGTTTGTTTGATTTTTTTTTAGTTATGATTGACACAATTTCGCAAGGTGATGTAGTTCAAGCGGCATGCGTTTGATCATCTTTTCAGCAAGTTGAGCGTTTCATGATCTTCCACGCTCCAACTTGAAGGGAGATGTTGAGATATACCGGATCTTGAAGAATATTACGAGATATATCGTATAATGGAGATCTTATCAAACCCGGAAAATATATATTTAGAAATATTTATTATTTTATTTAGTTTACTTATTCCATGTAAGACTCTCATCTATTTATATGTTATTCTGATTATGAATAAAGATATCATTCCGCAAATTTCTACATAGAGTGCGTCAAAACACGTTTAGATTTCGTCGAAACATATTTAGAGTGCATCAAAACATACTTAGAATATATCCAAACATGTTTAGAGTGCGTCGAAATATACTTAGAGAGCATCGAAACACGTTTAGAGGAGTGCGTCAAAACACGTTTAGATTTCGTCGAAACATATTTAGAGTGCATCAAAACATACTTAGAATATATCCAAACATGTTTAGAGTGCGTCGAAATATACTTAGAGAGCATCGAAACACGTTTAGAG
>NW_010966185.1:0-921 GCF_000463585.1 Tarenaya hassleriana
AATGACAGTTTTTCAAGTTGAATGTTTATTTGTATATATTTTTGCAAGTTAGAGGTTTTTTTAGGGGTTTTACCCTTTTTTTTATATATATAAACAAACTATTGCTATAACATTTTTGTATATGGATAATTTATTTAATTAAATTATAAGAATATTTAGTTAAAAAAATATGCTGAACTTGGATGATGTGAGACACTAAAGGGAGTTTTGGAGCTATAAACATAATGCTTTATAATAAATATAACATTATTTTTAGACATCACAGATGCATATTCTTTGTGATCTAGTAGATTAGTTTTACAGGTTTCATTTTTTTAATTGAGCATAAGATGTTTCTAGATACAGATTTAAAAATATAGTCGGTGCAATAACCACGTAAAAATAATAATAATTACAGTAGTAGAATTTTTTTTATAATTATCTAGTATCTTTGATTGCAGGCGTGCAAATCGATGTTAATTGATGGTAATTAGGTGGGATTAAGGCTTAATTAGCAACGCACTTAATTGTACCAACTTGATTAACTGATATGATTAAGACGTGCTTACTTCATATCTAACTCAAAAGATTCCGTATCGCACGCTTTCTAGCTTAGATTTTGAGTATAATCAACAATCACCAAATATTTCTAGAAAATTCGGGGAATCGAATTAGTTCCTGAATCTGAATATAATAATAAAATCCCTAATTGTTATGTTATAGTTATTAATGAAATGTATCTCAATGGATTATAGTTCAAGTGGATAGAAACGGTCCATTTATGATTAAAAAAATCTCTATTATAAGAGGGTACGAAGAAAAACAATAATTTTGTAATCTTAATCATTTTTATTTTTTTACAATCAAGAAGTTTATCGAACTTTTACCCCAATTACATTTCCTAAAAAATCGAGAAAATCCAGATGAATATTGTTCTCTACG
>NW_010966186.1:0-921 GCF_000463585.1 Tarenaya hassleriana
TTTTTTTCTTTGATTTCGATGGCTGGAATTCCGAAGGAGAACCCGATGAAGAAACATAATTTTATGAACATTTTGATACCCTTGATAATGAAAAACTCAAAGAGAAGATGAGAAAGAGGCTGAGCAAGAAGAAGGAGAAAGAAAAAACGAGATAGAAACCTTGGACGAGAGTGAGCATAACTTAGACATGTGAAGAATCAATGCATGACCAAAAGAAGAACAATAAATGAAGTCAAGACTTACCATATATAAGTCGAATTCCAAGAAACAACATACAAGGAAAGTTGGTTGTATTGACTACCAATCGTCTAAGAATCTTCAGCAAAGGAAACAACATAATATCACTAATCAAATCATCAATTAATCTATAGCTAAACGTTGGTGAAAAAGTTAACGAATACGCACTCTTCAACAATCCACTGATTCTATTCGCTTGTAAAGATCGTGAATTACAACTCTTTTTCGTTCGGGCTTAATCCAACCCACGAACACAGCTCTCCCTGAGTTTGTTCCCCTTTTACAACGTGAATTCTATCAGAAAAACGCATCCCAAGTGTTTCCACACTCCCCTGAAAGGTTCACCACAATTATGATTTTGGGGCTCCCCCTCAGTTGCAACTCACTTTCTCTCAAGTATCACTCACTAGAACAAAAACTCTCTTAGAAAATAATAAACTCTCTCAAGTTCTCTATCTTTGTACGTATCTTCTTTATGCTCCAGACTCTTCCTTTTATAGATGTCCAGACGTGCTTCAGATCTGATCTTTTGAGATTTAATTTAATCTTTGCGTAGATCCTCTTCATATATATCCATATCTCTTTTGTATTTATCTCTTCCCAAATCTTTTATCTCCAAGGAATTTGACTCAACTTCAACTTCCTGATTTGATTTTATCTCTTCATAATTTGATTTTATCTCAA
>NW_010966187.1:0-921 GCF_000463585.1 Tarenaya hassleriana
AGAAGAAGCAATATCCTAACATAGCTGCAGATTTGTAACATATTACAAGTAAATGACACGATGGTCTGAGAGAGGCGTGCCATTTTATCCATCACTGATGCAAAGCTTCTAAACTAAAACCATTCCTCAAACCCACTACCTAAAGAACTGTCAGAAGACCCCCGTTATAATGCATAAGCTCTTCCAGGGCACAAAAAAACCAACCTGATGATCCAAGATCTTGACGACGACGAGGAAGAAGTCGTTGTCAACCTCCTTAACATCCTTCACACCGACAACCACCTCCTTCTTCATCTTGGAAATCTTCGGATCATCGTCCGGACCAATCTCCGTCTCGAACCACCCTTCCTTGAATAACCTTACGCACATATCACTCATCTGAAACGCCTCGAAGTGGACGTCGGCGCCGCCGTCTTCATTGACCTCGAGCTTCACCACCGCAGTGACCCACTCCTTCAACTCGCTCTCAGCGTGAAGCTCCACCGCCTGTAACACCTCCTTGTTCGACATTGTGTAGTCTGTCTTGTCCTGCATCACTGTCTGAGTGAATATAAACCCCACCCTCCTCATCCCCAGTCCCATGGCAATTGCGTCCACGCGTTTCTCTTCCTCCCCGTCTCTCATGAGAAGCAGATTCTCTTCGGTTCCCTGCTGCGGCGGCTCGTATATGAAATCCACCTCAACCTGTCCTTCCTCCGAGACCGTGCCGTACATGAATCCACCTCGCTTAACCGCGAACGCAAGCGACTCGTTGACGTAGTGCTGAAACGCGTTCGCGCAGTCGCGGTCGAACGAGACCGAGTCGCAGTGAGACTTCTCCTGACGACTCACGCGCATCTGGCGCGCGATCAGGTCATCGACCGTCATCTTCCTCCCGAACGATCCAGCGGGCGACACCGCAGGACCGCCGCGAACCGTGCG
>NW_010966188.1:0-9280 GCF_000463585.1 Tarenaya hassleriana
AGAAGAAGCATTTGAGCACGATCCTTATCCTGCACAGAGAGCGCCACGTCAAGCTCCACGCAGAGGAGAGCGAGTTGAAGATGACGACTTAAGCGGTATTAAGATGGAGATTCCTAACTTCAGTGGAAGGAATGATGCAGAAATCTACCTTGAGTGGGAGCGAAAGGTGGAGATGGTATTTGATTGCCATCGATATTCTGAGCTAAAAAAGGTAAAGCTAGCAGCTGCGAGATTCAACGATTATGCGCTCTTGTGGTGGGATCAACTGGTAATATCCAGAAGACGCAATAGGGAGATGGAGCAATTTGGTCATAACTTTGCACTGCGATGTCCAAACGATGTGATTCCAGTTGGAAATGAATCCTAACTCACCAAAGGTCTGATCTGGAAAATATGAGATCCAACGGAGAAAGCTTCAATTCTGGGGAGATGACGAAATCCACGGTTCAGTCCTCAGAATACAGATTGAGCAGGTTGTCTTGTTTCATTCATAACTTTTGATTAGAGACTCCGATCGCAGTTCCGTTTGAATCATAATAAACTAGACATCCAGATCTTCACGTGGATATAAAGTACATAATATTTGGTGAGGGTTTGTCTCCTCAATCAGTCGTTTGAAAATCACGTCAATTCCAACTCCAAATCTGATGAATGAAGACTAATCTTGATTATTCTAGAATTTGTTGAATTCTAGGTGAGTCAAATTAAAATAAATAAGTGATAATTACTATTTGTAATTAATCGTAGTGTGTAGAATCTTCCTATATGTAGTATAAATAGAAGTATAAGTTATGTCATTTTTCATCAAGTTAAAAGCAAGAACAAAAAGAAAAGTTTTTTTTGAAGTGTTCTCCTCTCCACTTCCTCTCCTCTAAGTTTTTCTAAGTTCTCCATCTAAAATATTTGCCCACCTCTCAACAAAGTGGTATCAGAGCCTAGGCGATGGCGACTACAAGCGGAGCTTTCCCGATTCCAAAGCTTACGAAAGACAACTATGAAAGATGGAGTATTCAAATGAAGGCGTTCCTTGGTGGACAAGATGTATGGGATGCCATCGAAGAAGAGTATGAAGAACCGAAGAATTTGGCTTCCGCTAGCCAAGCCATGAAGAAGGCGGCCAAAGAAGCGAAAGAAGAGACCAACGGGCACTTTCGTTCATCCAACTTAGTGTGGATGATACCATCTTCGAGAAGATCGCTCATGCCACCACATCGAAGAAGGCATGGGATACTCTTGAAAATGCTTTCAAGGGTATTGACAAGGTGAAAAAGGTGCGGCTTCAATCACTTCGTGGAGAATTCGAAGCTTTGCAAATGAAGGAGTCAGAAGCAGTCTTCGACTATATCTCTCGAGTTACGGCGGTCTCCAATCAACTCGTAAGCAACGGTGAAAAGATGACAGATAGTCGAATCGTGGAGAAGATACTTCGGTCACTATCTCCGAAGTTCGATCATGTCGTTGTGGCGATTGAAGAATCTAACGACATTGAGAAAATGACCGTTGATGAACTCACCGGAAAGCTTCAAGTTCATGAAGAAAAAATTAAAAGGAGACACAAAGAGCCGATCGAGCATGCTCTTCAAGCAAAGGTGAATATTGAAGAGAAGAAAAATGATTATCGGAACCAAGGTGGACGTGGTCGTGGTGAAGGACGGGGGGATGAGTGAATCCAAGAGTGATACACCAAAAGATCGAGAGTTCTTGAGTGAAACCCAGAAAAAGGCCTATGAGAGCAATCCCGAGAGCTCAAATACACTACTTCTTTCGAGAGGGAGAGATATCAAGAAAGCATTGCTTTCTAGTCGACCGATGATTGTACTAGAAAGAGCCCATTTAGAGCAGCTTGTAGCTTCTTCGTTTTTGATCTCGTCATGGGTCCATCCGGAAAACTGATGTGATCCACGTTGCTTCCATTTTGTTCCGTCGTGCTTCCAATGTCCTCATCACATATTAAGAGTGCATACAAACATGATTAGAGTGCATTAAAACAATTTTAGAGTGCGTCAAAACATATTTAGAGTGCGTGAAATATGTTTAGAGTTCAGCTAAACATGTTTTGAGGCATGGCAAGCTCAGCAACTTCTCTCTCCTTGCCAAGTGCATCTGAAGCTCCTTCTTGTGTTTCATCCGTATTCAGCTGCTCCTCATCCGCATCTAGATCGATGACCTCACCACTCTTTGATGCAATGGTTCTATCTCAGCCCTCAACATCCTTCGTAACTCACCCATTAGTGCTTGCATTTGAAGTGGGTTTGCTCCTTCAGGTTGCTGCTCATTTTGTGTGTCATCCATGTTGAAACTCTGCAAAAAAATGTTAAGAAACAAAAAGATAAGTTGGGATTATATGAGTGGTTAGTCATGCCATTTGGACTTAGTAATGCACCTAGTACCTTTATGCGCTTGATGAACCATATGAGTCGACTGAGCAACATGCTATTGGTAGTTATTTTCGACATGATGGGTTCTTGTTTAGGGGGAACAAGCTTTGCATTCCTCACTGTTCATTACGTGATTTGCTTGTTCATGAGTCTCATAGTGGAGGACTAATGGGACACTTTGGAGTGGCCAAGACGTTGTCTATGTTGCAGGAACATTTTTACTGGCCACACATGAAGAGAGACGTAGAGCGAACTTGTGGGAGATGCGTTACATGCAAGAGGGCTAAGTCTAAGCTTCAGCCTCACGGTTTGTATTCTCCCCTCCCTATTCCTAGCGAGCCTTGGATAGATATTTCTATGGATTTTGTGGTAGGTTTGCCTAGGACTCGTTCGGGAAAAGATTCGATATTTGTGGTTGTGGATAGGTTTTCAAAGATGGCACACTTTATTCCTTGTCATAAGATTGATGATGCCTCATATATAGCATCACTGTTCTTTAGGGAGGTGGTGAGATTGCATGGGATCCCTAGGACCATAGTTTCTGATAGAGATGCTAAGTTTCTTAGTTATTTTTGGAAGACGTTGTGGTCAAAATTGGGAACTAAGCTGTTGTTTTCTACAACTTGTCACCCACAGACTGATGGCCAGACTGAGGTAGTTAATAGAACACTATCCACGTTGCTTAGAGCATTGATCAGCAAGAATCTTAAAACGTGGGAGGACTCTTTACCTCATGTTGAGTTTGCATATAATCGATCTGTGCATAGTGGTACTCGTTATTCTCCGTTTGAAATCGTGTATGGATTTAATCCGACGACTCCATTGGATTTAAGTCCATTACCTATGTCTGAACAAACTAACCTTGATGGTAAGAAAAAGGCCGAGTTTGTGAAGCAGATACATGAGAAGGCGAGGAAGAACATCGAGAGACGGACCGAACAATACATCAAGCAAGCCAACAAGGGGCGTAGAGAGGTCATATTCAAACCTGGCGACTTGGTGTGGGTTCACATGCGGAAGGAGCGGTTCCCTAGTCAAAGGAAGTCGAAACTCATGCCGAGAGGCGAAGGACCTTTCCGGGTTCTTGAACGGATTAACAACAATGCCTACAAGATTGAACTTCCAGGTGAGTATGGCATTAGTCCTACTTTTAATGTGGCTGATCTATCTCCTTTTGATGCAGATGACGAATATGATTTGAGGGCAAATCCTTTTGAAGAGGAAGGGAATGATGAGGACATCACTAGGACACAGGACCGACCACATTCAAATGTCCAAAAGGAACTTCAAGTGCAGGGGCCATTGACTCGAGCTAGGGTGAAGAAACTGCAAGCGGCTTTCGTGCGTATGATTCAAGAGGAGTTCAGAAATGGGCTAATAAAACATATCAGTGGCCCAAACATCACTCCAAGTCCAACCAACAACAAAGGCCCAACTTTCAAGCCCATGAACTTAATAAGGCTTCTTGAAAGCCCAAAAGAGGAGATGATGTAAGCGTGACACCGAAATGACTCAACATCCACCAACTTACCAAAGTCAAAAGTGGAGGCAATCAATGGTCAAAAGCTTCAATCAAGAGTCAAAAGTTTCAATCAAGAGTCAAAAGCTTCAATCAAAATCCTCTTTGTTCAAATTTATCATGATTATGTTTTTTTTCTTTATTCAAATTTCTCATTATTATGTTCCCTTTTGTAAGCCTATATAAGGCACCCAAATTCTCATTTGTAAGACCTTATCTTTTAATCAAATTTGAGAGTTTTCTCCTTGAAGTTCCTTTGAGAACTACATCTCGAACTCCAATCGAATTCATTGGTGTTCTTCGGCTTATCAAGCATTAATCCGCA
The DNA here is from genome assembly GCF_000463585.1 of Tarenaya hassleriana. Lineage (NCBI taxonomy): Eukaryota > Viridiplantae > Streptophyta > Magnoliopsida > Brassicales > Cleomaceae > Tarenaya > Tarenaya hassleriana. Next base: position 4,223 of record NW_010966188.1, read on the forward strand.
AGAGCTTGTGGCGCCTTCGCTGTTGGCTAGAGTTCCTAAGTCGGGTTTGACAAGGGTTAGAGACGGCCTATTCCAGGTTTGGGTTCTAGTTTTTGTTACAAGTTACTTAGGGGTTTTAGAACAAAACCCACCGCCTAGTTTATCATATAAGAACTTGGATCCGGGTGCGTATCATTTTGAGTGCAACAAAAGATGTTTAGAGTTCGTCGAAACATGTTTAGAGCATGTCAAAACATATTCAGAGCGCATCCAAACATGTTTAAAGTGCGTCGAAACATGTTTAGAGTGCATCCAAACATGTTTAGAGTGCGTCCAAACAGGTTTAGAGGGTATTAAAACATTCTTAGAGTGCGTCGAAACATATTTAGAGTACGTCGAAACATGTTTAGAGTTTGTCCAAACATTTTTAGAGTGCGTCGAAACACGTTTAGAGTGCGTCCAAAAACATTTAGAATGCATCCAAACATCTTTAGAATGCCTCAAAACATAGAGTGCATCCAAACATTTTTAGAGTGCGTCCAAACACATTTAAAGTGCATCCAAACATGTTTAGAGTGCCTCAAAACATACTTAGAGTGCATCCAAACATGCTTAGAGAGCATCCAAACATTTTTAGAGTGCATCGAAAAATGTTTAGAGTGCTTCCAAACATACTTAGAATGCATCCAAACGCACTTAGAGTGCATTCAAACACGTTTAGAGTGCATCCAAACGTACTTAGAGTGCATCCAAACACACTTAGAGTGCGTCCAAACACGTTTAGAGTGCGTCCAAACACTTTTAGAGTGCATCCAAACATGTTTAGATTGCATCAAAACATTTTTAGAGTGCGTCGAAACATGTATAGAGTGCGTTGAATCATGTTTCGAGTGAAAAAAAAATGTTTAGAGTTCGTCGAAACATATTTAGAGCACGTCAAAACATATTCAGAGCGCATCCAAACATGTCTAAAGTGCGTCGAAACATGTTTAGAGTGCATCCAAACATGTTTAGAGTGCGTTCAAACAGGTTTAGAGTGCATTAAAACATTCTTAGAGTGCGTCGAAACAAATTTAGAGTACGTCGAAACATGTTTAGAGTTTGTCTAAACATTTTTAGAGTGCGTTGAAACACGTTTAGAGTGCGTCCAAAAACATTTAGAATGCATCCAAACATCTTTAGAGTGCCTCAAAACATACTTAGAGTGCATCCAAACATTTTTAGAGTGCGTCCAAACACATTTAGAGTGCATCCAAACATGTTTAGAGTGCCTCAAAACATACTTAGAGTGCATCCAAACATGCTTAGACAGCATCCAAACATTTTTAGAACTCATCGAAAAATGTTTAGAGCGCTTCCAAACATACTTAGAATGCATCCAAACACACTTAGAGTGCGTCCAAACATGTTTTGAGTGCATCGAAATATGTTTAAAGTGCATTAAAATACACTTATAGTGCATCTAAACACGTTTAGAGTGCGTCCAAACACTTTTAGAGTGCATCCAAACATGTTTAGAGTGCATCGAAATATTTTTACAGTGCGTCGAAACATGTTTAGAGTGCGTTTAAACATGTTTTGAGTGCAACAAAAGATGTTTAGAGTTTGTCGAAACATGTTTAGAGCACGTCAAAACATATTCAGAGCGCATCCAAATATGTTTAACGTGTGTCGAAACATGTTTAGAGTGCGTGCAAACATGTTTAGAGTGCATTAAAATATTTTTAGAGTGCGTCGAAACATATTTAGAGTACGTCGAAACATGTTTAGAGTTCGTCTAAACATGTTTTGAGTGCACCGAAATACGTTTAGAGTGCATCCAAAAACATTTAGAATGCATCCAAACATGTTTAGAGTGCGTCAAAACATACTTAGAGTGCATCCAAACATGTTTAGAGCGCATCCAAACATTTTTAGAGTGCGTCGAAACATGTTTAGAGTGCATCCAAACATACTTAGAGTGCATCCAAACACACTTAGAGTGCGTCCAAACACGTTTAGAGTGCATTCAAACACTTTTAGAGTACATCCAAACCTGTTTAGAGTGCATCGAAACATTTTTAGAGTGCGTCGAAACATGTTTAGAGTGCGTTGAAACATGTTTTGAGTGCAACAAAAGATGTTTAGAGTTCGTCGAAACATGTTTAGAGCATGTCAAAACATATTCAACGCGAATCCAAACATGTTTAAAGTGCGTCGAAACATATTAAGAGTGCATACAAACATGATTAGAGTGCATTAAAACAATTTTAGAGTGCGTCAAAACATATTTCGAGTGCGTCGAAACATGTTTAGAGTTCGTGTAAACATGTTTTGAGGCAATAAAACATGTTTAGAGTGCATCAAAACATGTTTAGAGTGCGTCAAAACATGTTTAGAGTGTGTCGAAACATGTTTAGAGTGCATCGAACAATGTTTAAAGTGCATTAAAATAGACTTAGAGTGCATCCAAATACCTTTAGAGTGCATCCAAACATGTTTAGAGTACATCGAAATATTTTTAGAGTGCGTCGAAACATGTTTAGAGTGCGTTGAAACATATTTTGAGTGCAACAAAAGATGTTTAGAGTTCGTCAAACATGTTTAGAGCACGTCAAAACATATTCAGAGCGCATCCAAACATGTTTAAAGTGCATTGAAACATATTAAGAGTGCATACAAACATGATTAGAGTGCATTAAAACAATTTTAGAGTGCGTCAAAACATATTTAGAGTGCGTCGAAACATGTTTAAAGTTCGTCTAAACATGTTTTGAGGACAATAAAACACGTTTAGAGTGCATCAAAACATGTTTAGAGTGCGTCAAAACATACTTAGAGTGCATCCAAACATGTTCAGAGAGCATGTAAACATTTTTAGAGTGCATCGAAACAGGTTTAAAGTGCATCCAAACATACTTAGAGTGCATCCAAACACACTTAGAGTACGTCCAAAGACATTTAGAGTGCGTCCAGACACTTTTAGAGTGCATCCAAACATCTTTAGAGTGCATCGATGCATATTTAGAGTGCGTCGAAACATGTTTTGAGTGCATCGAAACATGTTTAAAGTGCATTAAAATAGACTGAGGATGCATCCAAACACTTTTTAGAGTGCATCCAAACATGTTTAGAGTGTGTCGAAACATTTTTAGAATGCGTCGAAACATGTTTAGAGTGCGTTTAAACATGTTTTGAGTGCAACAAAAGATGTTTAGAGTTCGTCGAAACATGTTTAGAGCACGTCAAAACATATTCAGAGCGCATCCAAACATGTTTAAAGTGCGTCGAAACATATTTAGAGTGCATCCAAACATATTTAGAGTGCGTCCAAACAGGTTTAGAGTGCATTAAAACATTCTTAGAGTGCGTCGAAACATATTTAGAGTACGTCGAAACATGTTTAGAGTTTGTCTAAACATTTTTAGAGTGCGTCGAAACACGTTTAGAGTGCGTCCAAAAACATTTAGAATGCATCCAAACATCTTTAGAATGCCTCAAAACATACTTAGAGTGCATCCAAACATTTTTAGAGTGCGTCCAAACACATTTAGAGTGCATCCAAACATGTTTAGAGTGCCTCAAAACATACTTAGAGTGCATCCAAACATGTTTAGAGCACGTCAAAACATACTTAGAGTGCATCCAAACATGTTCAGAGAGCATGCAAATATTTTTAGAGTGCATCGAAACAGGTTTAGAGTGCATCCAAACATACTTAGAGTGCATCCAAACACACTTAGAGTACGTCCAAAGACATTTAGAGTGCGTCCAGACACTTTTAGAGTGCATCCAAACATCTTTAGAGTGCTCGATGCATATTTAGAGTGCGTCCAAACATGTTTTGAGTGCATCGAAATATGTTTAAAGTGCATTAAAATACACTTATAGTGCATCTAAACACGTTTAGAGTGCGTCCAAACACTTTTAGAGTGCATCCAAACATGTTTAGAGTGCATCGAAATATTTTTACAGTGCGTCGAAACATGTTTAGAGTGCGTTTAAACATGTTTTGAGTGCAACAAAAGATGTTTAGAGTTCGTCGAAACATGTTTAGAGCACGTCAAAACATATTCAGAGCGCATCTAAAGATGTTTAAAGTGCGTCGAAACAAGTTTAGAGTGCATCCAAACATGTTTAGAGTGCGTCCAAACAGGTTTAGAGTGCATTAAAACATTCTTGGAGTGCGTCGAAACATATTTAGAGTACGTCGAAACATGTTTAGAGTGCGTCCAAAAACATTTAGAATGCATCCAAACATGTTTAAAATACCTCAAAACATACTTAGAGTGCATCCAAACATGTTTAGAGAGCATCCAAACATTTTTAGAGTGCGTCGAAACATGTTTAGAGTGCATCCAAACATACTTAGAGTGCATCAAACACACATAGAGTGCGTCCAAACACGTTTAGAGTGCATCCAAACACTTTTAGAGTGCATCCAAACATGTTTAGAGTGTGTCGAAACATTTTTAGAATGCGTCGAAACATGTTTAGAGTGCGTTGAAACATGTTTTGAGTGCAACAAAAGATGTTTAGAGTTCATCGAAACATTTTTAGAGTGCGTCGATGCATATTTAGAGTGCGTTGAAACATGTTTTGAGTGCATCGAAACATGTTTAAAGTGCATTAAAATAGACTTAGAGTGCATCCAAACACTTTTAGAGTGCATCCAAACATGTTTAGAGTGCATCAAAATATTTTTAGAGTGCGTCGAAACATGTTTAGAGTGCGTTGAAATATGTTTTGAATGCAACAAAAAATGTTTAGAGTTCGTCAAAACATATTCAGAGCGCATCCAAATATGTTTAAACTGCGTCGAAACATGTTTAGAGTGCGTCCAAACATGTTTAGAGTGCATTAAAACATTTTTAGAGTGCGTCGAAACATATTTAGAGTACGTCGAAACATGTTTAGAGTTCGTCTAAACATGTTTTGAGTGCACCGAAACACGTTTAGAGTGCGTCCAAAAACATTTAGAATGCATCCAAACATGTTTAAAGTGCCTCAAAACATACTTAGAGTGCATCCAAACATGTTTAGAGAGCATCCAAACATTTTTAGAGTGCGTCGAAACATGTTTAGAGTGCATCCAAACAT
>NW_010966188.1:9418-19516 GCF_000463585.1 Tarenaya hassleriana
TTAGAGTGCATCCAAACACTTTTAGAGTGCATCCAAACATGTTTAGAGTGTGTCGAAACATTTTTAGAGTGCGTCGAAACATGTTTAGAGTGCGTTGAAACATGTTTTGAGTGCAACAAAAGATGTTTAGAGTTCGTCGAAACATGTTTAGAGCACGTCAAAACATATTCAACGCGAATCCAAGCATGTTTAAAGTGCGTCGAAACATATTAAGAGTGCATACAAACATGATTAGAGTGCATTAAAACAATTTTAGAGTGCGTCAAAACATAGTTAGAGTGCATCTTGAGGGCAATAAAACACGTTTAGAGTGCATCAAAACATGTTTAGAGTGCGTCAAAACATACTTAGTGATATGATCCCAAGATCGATAGATTTCCTGATAGGCGGTGGATGGGTTCCCTAAACCCCTAAACAACTCGCAAACGAAACCTAAGCAAACGTTCGTGAAGAACGGTCTTAAACCCTGAGTGAACCTGGTTTAGAAACGTAGGGTGATCGAAGACGCCACAAGTGTTGTGCGGAATCAACACTTGATAAGTCAAGTTTGAACGCCACAGATGAAGATCCGATAAGTTCAGAAATTAGTTCTAAAAGAAGTCTAAGAGAAACCTCTCAAAATATATTTCAAAGTTGTCTTACAAATCTGATTTGTGATCTCTATTTATAGAGAACAACACATAAAAGTTAACAAAATTAAAATAAATAAGCACAAAAAAAAGGTGTGAATGTGTGGTCTTCAAGAAGCCTTGAATGTGATTGTGTGAACTTCAAGAGAACCATAATGGTGACTTTGTGGTCTTCAAGATGGTGTTGGAAAGACATCTTGACCAGAAATGATGTCAATTTTCGTCACCCTTATTGGGCCTAAAATTTGGGCTTCACTTGTGGGCCTTCCAAACTTGATATCATGTGGATAATGGGCTGGACTTGTTGTTGGACTAACTGATGAGGACATCGGGAAGCACGAGAGAGACAACGAGAGATCGGGAGCAGGAGGTTCTCAAGCGGGTGGAAAGGAGCTCTTAGAACAGAAATTGAAGAGTTACGGTCCCATGACTCGCGCTAAGGCAAAGAGATTGAAGGAAACATTTACAATGCTATTTCAAGAAGAGTTTGGGCTTCAAAATCAAATGGGATCAGCCCAAACTCAAGCCCATGCTTTGGTTAGCCTACTGGGGGCCCAAATCAGCCCAAATGAAGTAAAATAAGCCCAAAAGAGTGCTTGGAAAACATGGAAGAAAAGGAGCTACGAATTCTGGTCATTGTGCAATAAATGTGGTCATTTTTTGACTACATTGAAACTATAATTGTCTTGTTTTTAGTTTCCTATGTTTTCAGCAAACTCTTTTATTTTACCTAGTTTTCCAATGTTTCATTTCCTTATAAAAAGGGAGCATCTATCATGTAAAACTCAGATTATTGAATTGAGAGGTTTCTTCTTATGTTCTTGAGTACTAACTCTAAACTTCGTAAGGTTTGAGGTAGTGTTCTTTTGACTTATCAAACACTTTTACCACCAGGTGTTTGTGGCGTCTTCGCTCGTTTCAAAGGTTCTCTAACCGGGTCTGGATTGGGTTTAGGGCGTTCTTGTGACTGGAACAAGTCCTAGGTTCGGTTCACGTGTCGTTAGTGGGTTTTTGAACATCCATCTACTATCTTTCTTACCTAACTCTTAGATTCGTCGATCCGGGTTCGTATCATTTGGTATCAGAGCCTCGTTTCTCTAAATTAGGATTATCCTATCTTTCTTTCCTTTCATTTCTATCATTTTTTTTTCTTTTGTCGAGTCTCATGTTGTTTTCGGTCATTCGTAATTGAGTCAGTTTTAAATCAGATTCATCTCAAGCTTTGACGGCAAAGCTTTGTTCAAAAGGAAGGGAATGATGAGGACATCGGGAAGCACGAGAGAGACAACGAGAGATCGGGAGCAGGAGGTTCTCAAGCGGGTGGAAAGGAGCTCTTAGAACAGAAATTTAAGAGTGACGGTCCCATGACTCACGCTAAGGCAAAGAGATTGAAGGAAACATTTACAATGCTACTTCAAGAAGAGTTTGGGCTTCAAAATCAAATGGGATCAGCCCAAACTCAAGCCCATGCTTTGGTTAACCTACTTGGGGCCCAAATTAGCCCAAATGAAGTAAAATAAGCCCAAAAGAGTGCTTGGAAAACATGGAAGAAAAGGAGCTACGAATTCTGGTCATTGTGCAATAAATGTGGTCATTTTTTGACTACATTGGAACTATAATTGTCTTGTTTTTAGTTTCCTATGTTTTCAGCAAACTCTTTTATTTTACCTAGTTTTCCAATGTTTTCTTTCCTTATAAAAAGGGAGCATCTATCATGTAAAACTTAGATTATTGAATTGAGAGGTTTTTTCTTATGTTCTTGAGTACTAACTCTAAACTTCGTAAGGTTTGAGGTAGTGTTCTTTTGACTTATCAAACACTTTTACCACCAGGTGTTTGTGGCGTCTTCGCTCGTTTCAAAGGTTCTCTAACCGGGTCTGGATTGGGTTTAGGGCGTTCTTGTGACTGGAACAAGCCATAGGTTCGGTTCACGTGTCGTTAGTGGGTTTTTGAACATCCATCTACTATCCTTCTTACCTAATTTTGAGATTCGTCGATCGAGGTTCGTATCATTTGGTATCAGAGCCTAATTTAGAGAAACGAGGCTCTAATACCAAATGATACGAACCCAGATCGACGAATCTCAGAATTAGGTAAGAAGGATAGTAGATGGATGTTCAAAAACCAACTAACAACACGTGAACCGAACCTAGGACTTGTTCCAGTCACAAGAACGCCCTAAACCCAATCTAGACCCGGTTAGAGAACCTTTGAAACGAGCGAAGACGCCACAACCCGTTTATGGAACTAACGAGCTGATAAGTCGATGAACGCCACGAACGGAATCTCTCCATTCGATAAGTTCAACGGTTCCAAAAAGAACCATGAGCTAAAAAGCTCAAACTCACTTAAAAGTGACACTCAAAGAAAACTCATCTTATTTCATAATCTGATTTCTTTGCCTATTTATAGGCTACAAAAAGATAGAAAGAAATAAAGAAACAACAAAAATCTATGTGGTCAAAAAACAAATCCCAAAGTAATAAATGTGGAAGCTTGAAAGACCATTTGACCTTGATTTTGACCAATTAATCAGATTCTTCTCTTCAAATCTTGACTTGGGCTTGCTCCAATCTTTTTATGGGCTCTTGATTTTGTTGAGAAATTGGCCCAACAAGAATTATGTCATTCTTGGACCGAATTCATTAGATTTGGAGATAGAACGGACATGATCTTCAAACGACTGATTAAAGGGGCCAAACCTTAACCAAAAATTTACTTTATATCCACATGAAGCTCTGGATGTCTAGTTTAGGTTGCTTCAAATGACACTGCGATCAGAGTCTCTAATCAAAAGTTATCAATGAAACAAAACAACCTGCTCAATCTGTATTTCCAGCACTGAACCGTGAATTGCGTCTTCTCCCTAGAATTAAAGCTTTCTCTGTTGGATCTCATATTTTTCAGACCAAACCTTTGGTGAGTTAGGATTCATTTTCAACTGAAATCACATCGTTTGGACATCCGAGTGCAAAGTTATGACCAAATTGCTCCATCTTGCTCGTTCTGCCCAAAACCGAGATTCCTTGGACATGGACAACCTGATAATGATCGATATTTTTGAGTTTCTGGATACATCCCTCTAGGATCATATCATTCCCCTCCTCTTAAACAAAGCTTTGCCCTCAAAGCTTGAGATGAATCTGATGTAAATCTGACTCAAATACGAATGACTGAAAACAACATGAGACCCGACAAAAGAAAAGATGATAGAAATTAAAAGAAAAAAAAAGATAGGATAATCCTAATTTAGAGAAACGAGGCTCTGATACCAAATGATACGAACCCGGATCGACGAATCTCAGTGTTAGGTAAGAAGGATAGTAGATGGATGTTCAAAAACTCACTAACGACACGTGAACCGAACCTAGGACTTGTTCCAGTCACAAGAACGCCCTAAACCCAATCCAGACCCGGTTAGAGAACCTTTGAAACGAGCAAAGACGCTACAACCCGTTTATGGAACTAACGAGCTGATAAGTCGATGAACGCCACGAACGAAATCTCTCCATTCGATAAGTTCAACGGTTCCAAAAAAGAACCATGAGCTAAAAAGCTCAAACTCACTTAAAAGTGACACTCAAAGAAAACTCATCTTATTTCATAATCTAAAAAACCGAGATTCCTTGGACATGGACAACCTGATAATGATCGATTGTTTTGAGTTTCTGGATACATCCCTCTAGGATCATATCATTCCCCTCCTCTTAAACAAAGCTTTGCCCTCAAAGCTTGAGATGAATCTGATGTAAATCTGACTCAAATACGAATGACTGAAAACAACATGAGACCCGACAAAAGAAAAGATGATAGAAATTAAAAGAAAAAAAAGATAGGATAATCCTAATTTAGAGAAATGAGGCTCTGATACCAAATGATACGAACCTCGATCGACGAATCTCAAAATTAGGTAAGAAGGATAGTAGATGGATGTTCAAAAACCGACTAACGACACGTGAACCGAACCTAGGACTTGTTCCAGTCACAAGAACGCCCTAAACCCAATCCAGACCCGGTTAGAGAACCTTTGAAACGAGCGAAGACGCCACAACCCGTTTATGGAACTAACGAGCTGATAAGTCGATGAATGCCACGAACGAAATATCTCCATTCGATAAGTTCAACGGTTCCAAAAAGAACCATGAGCTAAAAAGCTCAAACTCACTTAAAAGTGACACTCAAAGAAAACTCATCTTATTTCATATTCTGATTTCTTTGCCTATTTATAGGCTACAAAAAGATAGAAAGAAATAAAGAAACAACAAAAATCTATGTGGTCAAAAAACAAATCCCAAAGTAATAAATGTTGAAGCTTGAAAGACCATTTGACCTTGATTTTGACCAACTAATCAGATTTTTCTCTTCAAATCTTGACTTGGACTTGCTCCAATCTTTTTTTGGGCTCTTGATTTTGTTGAGAAATTGGCCCAACAAGAATTATGTCATTCTTGGACCGAATTCATCAGATTTGGAGATAGAACGGACATGATCTTCAAACGACTGATTAAAGGGGCCAAACCTTAACCAAAAATTATGTACTTTATATCCACGTGAAGACTTTGGATGTCTAGTTTATGTTGCTTCAAACGAAACTGCGATCGGAATCTCCAATCAAAAGTTATTAATGAAACAAGACAACCTGCTCAATTTGTATTCCCAGCACTGAACCGTGAATTGCGTCCTCTCCCTAGAATTAAAGCTTTCTCCGTTGGATCTCATATTTTCCAGACCAAACCTTTGGTGAGTTAGGATTCATTTTCAACTGAAATCACATCGTTTGGACATCGGAGTGCAAAGTTATGACCAAATTGCTCCATCTTGCTCGTTCTGCCCAAAACCGAGATTCCTTGGACATGGACAACCTGATAATGATCGATATTTTTGAGTTTCTGGATACATCCCTCTAGGATCATATCATTCCCCTCCTCTTAAACAAAGCTTTGCCCTCAAAGCTTGAGATGAATCTGATGTAAATCTGACTCAAATACGAATGACTGAAAACAACATGAGACCCGACAAAAGAAAAGATGATAGAAATTAAAAGAAAAAAAAAAAGATAGGATAATCCTAATTTAGAGAAACGAGGCTCTGATACCAAATGATACGAATCCGGATCGACGAATCTCAGTGTTAGGTAAGAAGGATAGTAGATGGATGTTCAAAAACCGACTAACGACACGTGAACCGAACCTAGGACTTGTTCCAGTCACAAGAACGCCCTAAACCCAATCCAGACCCGGTTAGAGAACCTTTGAAACGAGCAAAGACGCTACAACCCATTTATGGAACTAACGAGCTGATAAGTCGATGAACGCCACGAACGAAATATCTCCATTCGATAAGTTCAACGGTTCCAAAAAAGAACCATGAGCTAAAAAGCTCAAACTCACTTAAAAGTGACACTCAAAGAAAACTCATCTTATTTCATAATCTAAAAAACCGAGATTCCTTGGACATGGACAACCTGATAATGATCGATTGTTTTGAGTTTCTGGATACATCCCTCTAGGATCATATCATTCCCCTCCTCTTAAACAAAGCTTTGCCCTCAAAGCTTGAGATGAATCTGATGTAAATCTGACTCAAATACGAATGACTGAAAACAACATGAGACCCGACAAAAGAAAAGATGATAGAAATTAAAAGAAAAAAAAGATAGGATAATCCTAATTTAGAGAAATGAGGCTCTGATACCAAATGATACGAACCTCGATCGACGAATCTCAAAATTAGGTAAGAAGGATAGTAGATGGATGTTCAAAAACCTACTAACGACACGTGAACTGAACCTAGGGCTTGTTCCAGTCACAAGAATGCCCTAAACCCAATCCAGACCCGGTTAGAGAACCTTTGAAACGAGCGAAGACGCCACAACCCGTTTATGGAACTAACGAGCTGATAAGTCGATGAACGCCACGAACGAAATATCTCCATTCGATAAGTTCAACGGTTCCAAAAAAGAACCATGAGCTAAAAAGCTCAAACTCACTTAAAAGTGACACTCAAAGAAAACTCATCTTATTTCATATTCTGATTTCTTTGCCTATTTATAGGCTACAAAAAGATAGAAAGAAATAAAGAAACAACAAAAATCTATGTGGTCAAAAAACAAATCCCAAAGTAATAAATGTTGAAGCTTGAAAGACCATTTGACCTTGATTTTGACCAACTAATCAGATTTTTCTCTTCAAATCTTGACTTGGACTTGCTCCAATCTTTTTTTGGGCTCTTGATTTTGTTGAGAAATTGGCCCAACAAGAATTATGTCATTCTTGGACCGAATTCATCAGATTTGGAGATAGAACGGACATGATCTTCAAACGACTGATTAAAGGGGCCAAACCTTAACCAAAAATTATGTACTTTATATCCACGTGAAGACTTTGGATGTCTAGTTTATGTTGCTTCAAACGAAACTGCGATCGGAGTCTCCAATCAAAAGTTATTAATGAAACAAGACAACCTGCTCAATTTGTATTCCCAGCACTGAACCGTGAATTGCGTCCTCTCCCTAGAATTAAAGCTTTCTCCGTTGGATCTCATATTTTCCAGACCAAACCTTTGGTGAGTTAGGATTCATTTTCAACTGAAATCACATCGTTTGGACATCGGAGTGCAAAGTTATGACCAAATTGCTCCATCTTGCTCGTTCTGCCCAAAACCGAGATTCCTTGGACATGGACAACCTGATAATGATCGATATTTTTGAGTTTCTGGATACATCCCTCTAGGATCATATCATTCCCCTCCTCTTAAACAAAGCTTTGCCCTCAAAGCTTGAGATGAATCTGATGTAAATCTGACTCAAATACGAATGACTGAAAACAACATGAGACCCGACAAAAGAAAAGATGATAGAAATTAAAAGAAAAAAAAAAAGATAGGATAATCCTAATTTAGAGAAACGAGGCTCTGATACCAAATGATACGAATCCGGATCGACGAATCTCAGTGTTAGGTAAGAAGGATAGTAGATGGATGTTCAAAAACCGACTAACGACTCGTTTCAAAGGTTCTCTAACCGGGTCTGGATTGGGTTTAGGGCGTTCTTGTGACTGGAACAAGTCCTAGGTTCGGTTCACGTGTCGTTAGTCGGTTTTTGAACATCCATCTACTATCCTTCTTACCTAACACTGAGATTCGTCGATCCGGATTCGTATCATTTGGTATCAGAGCCTCGTTTCTCTAAATTAGGATTATCATATCATTCCCCTCCTCTTAAACAAAGCTTTGCCCTCAAAGCTTGAGATGAATCTGATGTAAATCTGACTCAAATACAAATGACTGAAAACAACATGAGACCCGACAAAAGAAAAGATGATAGAAATTAAAAGAAAAAAAAGATAGGATAATCCTAATTTAGAGAAATGAGGCTCTGATACCAAATGATACGAACCTCGATCGACGAATCTCAAAATTAGGTAAGAAGGATAGTAGATGGATGTTCAAAAACCGACTAACGACACGTGAACCGAACCTAGGACTTGTTCCAGTCACAAGAACGCCCTAAACCCAATCCAGACCCGGTTAGAGAACCTTTGAAACGAGCGAAGACGCCACAACCCGTTTATGGAACTAACGAGCTGATAAGTCGATGAACGCCACGAAAGAAATCTCTCCATTCGATAAGTTCAACGGTTCCAAAAAGAACCATGAGCTAAAAAGCTCAAACTCACTTAAAAGTGACACTCAAAGAAAACTCATCTTATTTCATATTCTGATTTCTTTGCCTATTTATAGGCTACAAAAAGATAGAAAGAAATAAAGAAACAACAAAAATCTATGTGGTCAAAAAACAAATCCCAAAGTAATAAATGTTGAAGCTTGAAAGACCATTTGACCTTGATTTTGACCAACTAATCAGATTTTTCTCTTCAAATCTTGACTTGGACTTGCTCCAATCTTTTTTTGGGCTCTTGATTTTGTTGAGAAATTGGCCCAACAAGAATTATGTCATTCTTGGACCGAATTCATCAGATTTGGAGATAGAACGGACATGATCTTCAAACGACTGATTAAAGGGGCCAAACCTTAACCAAAAATTATGTACTTTATATCCACGTGAAGACTTTGGATGTCTAGTTTATGTTGCTTCAAACGAAACTGCGATCGGAGTCTCCAATCAAAAGTTATTAATGAAACAAGACAACCTGCTCAATTTGTATTCCCAGCACTGAACCGTGAATTGCGTCCTCTCCCTAGAATTAAAGCTTTCTCCGTTGGATCTCATATTTTCCAGACCAAACCTTTGGTGAGTTAGGATTCATTTTCAACTGAAATCACATCGTTTGGACATCGGAGTGCAAAGTTATGACCAAATTGCTCCATCTTGCTCGTTCTGCCCAAAACCGAGATTCCTTGGACATGGACAACCTGATAATGATCGATATTTTTGAGTTTCTGGATACATCCCTCTAGGATCATATCATTCCCCTCCTCTTAAACAAAGCTTTGCCCTCAAAGCTTGAGATGAATCTGATGTAAATCTGACTCAAATACGAATGACTGAAAACAACATGAGACCCGACAAAAGAAAAGATGATAGAAATTAAAAGAAAAAAAAAAAGATAGGATAATCCTAATTTAGAGAAACGAGGCTCTGATACCAAATGATACGAATCCGGATCGACGAATCTCAGTGTTAGGTAAGAAGGATAGTAGATGGATGTTCAAAAACCGACTAACGACACGTGAACCGAACCTAGGACTTGTTCCAGTCACAAGAACGCCCTAAACCCAATCCAGACCCGGTTAGAGAACCTTTGAAACGAGCAAAGACGCTACAACCCATTTATGGAACTAAGAGCTGATAAGTCGATGAACGCCACGAACGAAATATCTCCATTCGATAAGTTCAACGGTTCCAAAAAAGAACCATGAGCTAAAAAGCTCAAACTCACTTAAAAGTGACACTCAAAGAAAACTCATCTTATTTCATAATCTAAAAAACCGAGATTCCTTGGACATGGACAACCTGATAATGATCGATTGTTTTGAGTTTCTGGATACATCCCTCTAGGATCATATCATTCCCCTCCTCTTAAACAAAGCTTTGCCCTCAAAGCTTGAGATGAATCTGATGTAAATCTGACTCAAATACGAATGACTGAAAACAACATGAGACCCGACAAAAGAAAAGATGATAGAAATTAAAAGAAAAAAAAGATAGGATAATCCTAATTTAGAGAAATGAGGCTCTGATACCAAATGATACGAACCTCGATCGACGAATCTCAAAATTAGGTAAGAAGGATAGTAGATGGATGTTCAAAAACCGACTAACGACACGTGAACCGAACCTAGGACTTGTTCCAGTCACAAGAACGCCCTAAACCCAATCCAGACCCGGTTAGAGAACCTTTGAAACGAGCGAAGACGCCACAACCCGTTTATGGAACTAACGAGCTGATAAGTCGATGAATGCCACGAACGAAATATCTCCATTCGATAAGTTCAACGGTTCCAAAAA